>NC_088357.1:19812500-20112500 GCF_036884655.1 Musa acuminata AAA Group | reverse complement strand
TGAGTGCTTGTCCTGCTCTCATACCATATGTCACGGACTTAGCTGGTTTTGCCTAAGTCGTGCGGCACCCTTGCGTGTTCGTCCACAAAGGTCAGCCTCCCCTGGTCCCTTAGGACCCACAAAAGAGAGAACAAGATAGAGAAAACGCCTCACTCGGGATCCACAAGCAAACATCTCCGAAAAACACTTTATAGACAATGCAAATTATAAACAAACTTTACAAGCTCTGAACAGTTACACAACAAAGGGTAAAATGGTCCATTACAGACCGAAAATCTCTCACACGTGTCCACATGACACAACCTTTATTTACAAGCCTAAAGCGGCCACCAACCCAACTAAAATGGGACTATTAAGCCTTCGGTCATCCCTCTACATGCTGTACAAAGCATGAACATACCAAAAGACACGGACATACATAAGCATTACATCAAACATCCTGTTTAGAAGTTTGTCTGTGACAGAATGGGCTGATCCATTCATCCTAATTTATGTCTGCCAAGGGCCTAATTGGCCCCAGATTAAGTTAATGGGATCACCTCCCAACTAACTTAATCTACATGCTAACTACGACAATTATAATATCAATACTGCAAATTGTGTTTCAATGCGTCAATCGCTTCTTTCGGTGAACATCTGACGAACCCTCGGCGATGCTCCGGCGGACTCCCAGCAAACTCCTGAACTTACGACGATCCTCTTAGCGAGTTCCGACGAGCTTCTTTGGCAAGCTCCTAGACTTCTCGGATTGTTCCCGCAGAACCTTCGACGATCGTCCGGACTTCCGACGAACTCTCGAACCCCCAACGTGATCTTGGTCTTGACTCCGGCTCAACACCTGCTGCATGTCTTACTGCCATCATAGTTAATCCTGCACACTTATCTCAACATATAGATTAGATAACCAAATGGCAATTGACTTCATCATCAAAATCCGAGATTCAATAATCTCACCCTTTTTTATGATGACAATCAATTGATGACGGAGTTAACCTTAACTCCCCCTATCTATATGCCATACTTGAGATAAGTCATTCTTGAATTCAAAGCCTTTGAATTCAAGAGACATATTAATAAGTTAAGTTTATTTAAACTTATCAATACCCCCATCATGATTCCTATCATGATGTATCTTTCTGAAAATGATGTCAAGGCTTGACATTCATTTTCAAGTCTTATATTTCAAATGTGAAAGATAGCAATCGTAGCAATTCATCACATGACAAGATATCAATTTATAAGATTGTGATGTAAGCTCTAGATATCTTAAAATGATGTAAATACCATGTCATGATTACTTGAAAAATAATTTGTATTTATGGTATGTTATGGTTGAAAAATAACATGAATCTTTACCACACTTATTACTATGCTTGAAATATGCTTGAATCATTCTCTTTTTTGTTGATGACAAAGGGGGAGAAATATGTGGTAAATTGATGATAGAATGAATTGCTATAATTGCCATATTTGCATTAATGATAAGATATCTAGAGCTTACATTGTAATTTTACAATGTTGATATCTTGTCATATGATGAATTGCAATGTAAGCTTTAGATATCTTAACATGATGTAAATACGACAATCAGTAGGAGTTACGCCGGAGTCAAGACCATGATCACGTTGGGGGTTCGAGAGTTTGACGGAAGTCCGAACAGTCGTAGGAGGTTCTGCGGAAATAAATCCGAGAAGTCCAAGAGCTTGCCAAAGAGGCTAGTTGGAACTTGCCAAGTGGATCGTCACAAGTACAGGAGTTTGTCGGTGTTGAATCTCGGATTTTGATGATGAAACTAATTGATTATGTTTAGATGTTTAACTATATTTTGAGTGATGTAGGTCTACTCGATCAGGATTAGACAGTTGACGCAGGAGGAATTGACGTTGCGCCGGAGGAGATCACGTTAGGATATTGGACGACAGAAGGCTTCGGACGTCGGGCATCGGGCCAAGGAGAGCGGAATTACGCCAAGGATATCGGGGTTGTGGAGGTCAACCATCGATTGGGCAACAAGCCGCAAGAGAGGACAATGCGCTGAAGAATCGGACGAAGCGCTAACCAATAATGTGCCGGGCAATAGAATGTCAATTCGCGTTGTAATAATTGTCTAGATCGGAGTAGAGTTTTGGCTTATGTGTGCAGGATTAACTATGATAATGATGAAAATATAAAGCGAAACAAAGTGTCAGAGTCAAGCATAAAGGATTTGTTGCGAGTTCGAGAGTTCGACGGAAGTCCGAATGTTCGTCGAGAATGCTGCCGGAACTAGCCGAGAAAGAGTAGGGAGCTTGCCAAAGGGTTTTTCGGAAGCTCACCAGAAGGTTCGTTGGAAGTTCGCGGAGCTCGCCGAGAAAGATCGGAGCTTGCCGAAGAAGCTCGTTGGAACTCGCCAAGATCAAATCGTGAAGTCTAGGAGCTTGCCGGGAGTCTGCAGAATGGTTTCCGAGAGTTTATCGGAAGACCGTCGGAAGTTCATCGGAAGCTTGCCAGAAGAAGTCTTGACTTACGAACTTTGTAATAGCTTAGAAAATATCTTTAAATACATAGTTAGCTCGTTAATTAGGGTTAGGATTAGGTGTTAATCCTATAACCCAAGTAGGGGCTAATTGGGCCGGAGTTCGGACTAGTTTGGGCCAAGTTTGAAGCCCAACCAGTGAGCTGAATTGGCATAGGCGATGGCACCGCCCAACACCCGAGAGCTGGGCGGTGGCACCGCCAGCCACTGTTAGTGTCAGAAACTGACACGCGGTGGCACCGCCATTGACAGGCGGTGGCACCGCCAACATCGGGAACCCAAAGAGAATTCAAATTTGGAGCCCAAATTTGAATCCTCTTGAGGCCTATAAATACCCCTCAAATCTCAGCTAAGATAATAACTTTTTGAGCAGCAAGTGTTTGAGAGAAAGGCCTTAGAAAAGTCTTAGCTAGTCTTGTTTTCAATTTGCTAGTGTTCACCTCCTTCTTTCTTGCTGAAAATCTGTAAGAGAGTGAACCGCTTGTAAAAAGTTGTAAGAGGGGTATTCACCCTTCCCTTTCAAGAGATTTGCTAGTGGAAGGTGGGAGCCTCATCGAAGAGGGGCCTCGCAAGTGGATGTAGGTCATTTGACCAAACCACTATAAAATCAGCGTGATCTCTGGTTTGCATTTACTTATTGTCATTTACATTACTGCAAATCATTTGCACTTTAATGTTATACTGCCTTGTCTCCATCTTATTTATCCCTTCAAGTTAAAATGCAATCGAAATGATTTTAAACAAAAACGTTGCTTTTATCGTATGAAGTTTTCGAAAAGTGTTTAAATCGTGAAAAGTTTATCGCACTTTACCGCTGCACTAATTCACCCCCCCCTCTTAGTGCCGCTCCGATCCTAACAATTGGTATCAGAGCCCGGTATTTCTCATTTCGGATTTACACTCGAGAGAAATGGCTCTTCATGGCTTTCAAGAGGGATTATCGATTGTTCGTCCACCATTGTTTAACGGATTGGACTACACTTATTGGAAAACTCGAATGAGAGTTTTCTTGATTTCTATGAATTTGGATTTATGGAATATCGTTGAAAACAGTTCTCAACTTCCCTCTAAACCGATGAACGAATGGTCGGATTTGGAGAAGAAGTATTTTTCTTTAAACGCAAAAGCTATGAATGTCTTATTTTGCGCTTTGGACAAAAATGAGTTCAATCGGATTTCTACGTGCGAAACGACTTTTGATATTTGGCAAACACTTGAAATCACGCACGAGGGAACTAGTAGAGTCAAAGACTCGAAAGTTAACATTTTATTATATGATTTTGAGCTTTTTCGAATGCAACCAAGCGAGACTATAGGCGACATGTACACCCGTTTCACGGATGTCGTCAATAATCTAAGAGTTCTTAGTAAATCTTTTTCGAATTTTGATCTTGTAAGCAATATCTTAAGATCCCTTCCGAAAAGGTGGGATCCTAAAATAACCGCAATATAAGAAACAAAAGATTTAAATATTTTTCCACTTGAAGAACTTATCGGCTCATTGATGACATATGAAATAGTGTGCAATACACATGATGAATATGATGAACACTTGAACCACCTTCCAAAGAATAGGAAGGATTTGGAACTTCGGACAAATGAATACCACTTGAGCGATGACTCAAGTGATGAGGACAATGATGAACTTGAACTTCGAACACTAAATCTTAATAAGTTCATTAAACAAAAATCTAAAATAAACAATGAACTTGAACGAAGGAAGAGGCCAAAGAAAAGGAAGGCACCCAAGGATGAATCAAAAACTACCAAAGGTGAAACGGTGAATTGGGCTTTGACGGGCTTCGACTACAAGGTAAGTAACTCAACTCTCTTGAATTATTTTAAAATTACTTGAAGTCTTTCATGAGTGCTTAATTTAGATAGTAGGAATAGGAAATAAAAAATTATTTTTTAAAAATTATATCATTTTTTTTAGTATCTTTGAAAAATTAAAAATTTGATCACGAAACGTATATTGCTAAGGTTTCATGCATGTTATGTTTTGAAATGTTGAATGATGCATGCAACATTAGGGATGATAATTATATGATATGTGATAATGCTTAGGATTAATCCATGCATGTGTATCTTGATGATTTTATGTTATGCATGAGTTTTTGAAGTAAATGTTGATTTGAAACTCTCATTTTGGATTAACATGTTTTTGGTCTAATCGTTTTTATGACGAATTAAGATGACATTCTCATGACATATTAAGATGACATAGTACATGTACATCTATGTATGAATTTCTTGATAGTCTTTTGATGATAGATGTGATATCATGATGTGTTTGGTCTTGACAGCTTCATGACGAAACTCATGTTTCGATTTTAAATGATGATACATGTTTTCACAAAAGATTTGAATACCCTCACATGAAATCAATTGTATGAAATGGAAATGAAATTTCTATCCTATTGAGATTAATGAATTTATTTTACCAATCTTGTGAATCTCAATAAACATGATGAATATTTTAAAAATAAATGAGTGTTTCATGCATTTGGTCTTAATGATTTATCTTGAACATATTTTTTGAAATCTTACTTGATGATGAATATCAAGATATTAAAAGGATATTATCATGGAATCATGCTTGATGATTTGTTTTACGAAATTTACCTTTCCATCTTAAATGTTGACACTTGTTTTATTAAAGGTAACGACATGCTTATAAGAAGCAAATCACATTAATAGAAATTTATAAAAATGAAATGTGATCCTCTATCTTATTGACTTTTCAATAAATCTATGCTTGTTATATATGAATTTATTGAATGTGACTTTGAGGATGATTTCAGATTTCACAAATGCTTGATTCATACTTATGACATAAGACACATTTTAAATATGAATCATGTTCTATGCTTCAATCATGTTATATCTCTCTTAATTCATTTTGTTCTCCTAGATTTATTTACCAAAGAGGAAAATCTTCCGAAAATGAAATGATACAAATGAATCACTTATCGATATGTCTTTTTGAAATATCTTTTGGTATTCATGAATTGATACTTACAATATGAAAGTATTGGTATTCATGACTTGAATTTGATTGAAACATTGCATGCTTAAATTAATTATTCTCCTATGTTTCAAAAATTCTTTAAATGCCTTATGTGATGATTGAAAATTAATTTGCTTTATGATAAATCTATGTATACCATTTTGAATCTCTTGAAAGTAATGTTGAGATTTTGATGAATTTGACGATTTGAATTTGAATGAGTTTGTATTCGAATTATGATCTTGACTTTTTGGATTTACTACTTGAGATTTTTTTAATCACAATCTCTTCTTTGTACACCTATAATTTCTGTTATTTATAAAAAGAAGAGATTTGATAAAATGAATCATCGTTGACTTAATGTTCGGTATCATGAATACTTTATTATCATACATGAAAATAGTGATAAATATTTTAAAAATAAATGTTTGTATCATGTTAGATGATTTTACATTTTGTGCATGATGAGTTATAGTGATTGAAACAACGATTGAAATGATATGAATGATGATTTGGAATCATGCATATAATGATGAGTTTATATGTTTTGAAAATATATATCATGATTTGGTATTATGCATGCAATAATGATGCACGCAATGATGAAATATTCATGACAAAATTATTATTTTGATATTCATGACTTGAATCTTCCTTTCTTTTTGTCAATGACAACGGGAGAGAAAGAGTTGCTAATGTGCTATCTTGAATTGATGTAAAGGGTCATCTCAAAGAGAAATTAGCTACCTTGCACAAGTCAAGAAAATGTAAAAACTTGCTTACTTTCTTACACATCTAAAGAAAAAATACAAATGTAACACTTGCCAAATTGTTTGCTTGCCTCATGTAAAACATGGTCTCTTGCTAGTTTGATATTTTGCTAAGGAAGTAAAAATGACACTTCTCAAAAGAGAAGAAAGAGCTTGCTTTCTTGAACATCTTTAATTTGCTAGCTAGCACGATGTACAATTTGCTATCTTGAACATTACAAAGAAATACTATCATGCACATTGCAAAGAAAAGCAAATATGCTAACTTGCATATCTTTAAATTTGCTAGCTTGTATGTAGTAAAACTTGTATATCGTAAAAGTTGCTAGCTTATAGAGAAGCAAAGAATTGCTATCTCGAAAGAAGTAAAAAATGAAAAACTTAGAAAACTTGCAATATAATTGCTCTTGCCATGCTTTGTATCAAAAATAGGTTGATATCCTTAAAAGCATCGTATTAAATTTTTTAGTATTGCAATCTATCACATGTATTGTAAATTGAAATTTTTGAGACAAATATCATATCATGTTTAACAATTGATGTCTTTCATGACATGATTTCTTTGTATTTTTGTTTTGTATGTATCATGTGATGATTGAAATATTAATTGATGCAAATTCATGATTTATGAAAAAGTCTAAATCATTGGTTCCTCTCATTCTTTTCGGCAATGACATAGGGGGAGAAAGATTGCTAACTCAAGGCAAATGTTGGCTAGCTTGTACTTTTTCCTTCTTTTCGACAAAAACAAAGGGGAAAAAGCTTTTACTAGTTAAAACATGCAAAGAAAAGCAAAGTGCAATCTTGCACAGGAAGCAAGTGTTGAATTGCCATGATTCAACCTAAGAATCTTGCTATGCTTTTGTGCTTATATATTGTGATGAAAATCTAGCTTCACGTTGCAAAAACTTGCATATCTTTTAAAATAGCTAGGGCTACTTTTCCATTTTGTTGATGACATAGGGGGAGAAGTATATTGATGACTTCATGCATTGAATTGAATATTATATATATATTTACATGATGGTTTAAATGTTTTTTTTCATAACATTTGATGAATGTTACTTGGATTTGGGATAATCCAAGTGTTCTATCAATAGCATATTGATAGGTGGAGTTTGGTTAAACTCCATGGAGTTAAGGTTAACTCCGTTAGTCATCAATTAGTTGTCATCATAAAAAAGGAGGAGATTGTTAAATCTCGGATTTCGATGATGAAACTAATTGATTGTGTTTAGATGTTTAACTGTATTTTGAATGATGTAGGTCTACTTGATCAGGATTAGACAGTTGACGCAGGAGGAATTGACGTTGCGCCGGAGGAGATCACGTCAGGATATTGGACGGCAGAAGGCTTCGGACATCGGGAATCGGGCCAAGGAGAGCGGAATTGCGCTAAGGATATCGGGGTTGTGGAGGTCAACCGTCGATTGGGCAATAAGCCGCAAGAGAGGACGATGCGTTGAAGAATTGGACGAAACGCTAACCAATAACGTGCCGGGCAACAGAATGTCAATTCACGTTGTAATAATTGTCTAGATCGGAGTAGAGTTTTGGCTTATGTGTGCAGGATTAACTATGATAATGATGAAGACATAAAGCGAAACAAAGTGTCAGAGTCAAGCACAAAGGATTTGTTGCGAGTTTGAGAGTTCGACGGAAGTCCGAAGGTTCGTCGGGAATGCTGACGGAACTAGCCGAGAATGAGTAGGGAGCTTGCCGAAGGGTTTTTCGGAAGCTCGCCAAAAGGTTCGTTGGAAGTTCGCGGAGCTCGCCGAGAAAGATCTGAGTTTGCCGAAGAAGCTCGTTGGAACTCGCCAAGATCAAATCGTAAAGTCTAGGAGCTTGCCGGGAGTCTGCAGAATGGTTTCTGAGAGTTTATCGGAAGACCGTCGGAAGCTCGCCGGAAGAAGTCTTGACTTACGAACTTTGTAATAGCTTAGAAAATGTCTTTAAATTTATAGTTAACACATTAATTAGGGTTAGGATTAGGTGTTAATCCTATAACCCAAGTAGGGGCCAATTGGGCCCGAGTTCGGACTGGTTTGGGACAAGTTTGGAGCCCAACCAATGAGCTGAATTGGCCTAGGCGGTGGCACCGCCTAGAACCCGAGAGCTGGGCGGTGGCACCACCAGCCACTGTCAGTGTCAGAAACTGACAAGCGGTGGCACCGCCACTGACAGGAGGTGGCACCGCCAGCATCAGGAACCCAAAGAGAATTCAAATTTGGAGCCCAAATTTGAATCCTCTTGAGGCCTATAAATACCCCTCAAATCTCAGCTAAGATAACAACTTTTTGAGCAGCAAGTGTTTGAGAGAAAGGCCTTAGAAAAGTCTTAGCTAGTCTTGTTTTCAATTTGCTAGTGTTCACCTCCTTTCTTGCTGAAAATCTGTAAGAGAGTGAACCGCATGTAAAAAGTTGTAAGAGGGGTATTCACCCTTCCCTTTCAAGATATTTGCTAGCGGAAGGTGGGAGCCTCATCGAAGAGGGGCCTTGCAAGTGGATGTAGGTCATTTGACCGAACCACTGTAAAATCGGCGTGATCTCTGGTTTGCATTTACTTATTGTCATTTACATTACTGCAAACCATTTGCACTTTAATGCTATACTGCCTTGTCTTCGTCTTACTTATCCCTTCAAGTTAAAACGTAATCGAAACGATTTTAAACAAAAACGTTGCTTTTATCATACGAAGTTTTCGAAAAGTGTTTAAATCATGAAAAATTTATCGCACTTTACCTCTGCACTAATTCACCCCACCTCTTAGTGCCGCTCCGATCCTAATAGTTGGAAGTCCATCGGAGCATTGCCAAAGGTTCATCGGATGTTCACCGGAAGCTCACTAGAAGAAGCGATTGACGCACCGGAGCAAGTTGCAGTAAATGTCTTAAGAAATATCATAGTTAGCATGTAGATTAAGTTAGGAATAGGAGGTGATCCCATTAACTTAATCTTGGGGTAATTGGGCCCTTGATAGACCCAAATTGGGTCAAATGGATCAACTCATTCGGACCAGAATTCCTACTAGGCGGTGGCACCGCTAGGGTCGGCGGTGGCACCGCCAGGGTCGGCGGTGGCACCGCCAGGGTCAGCGGTGGCACCGCCGAGGAGATAGTCTCCAAGGATAGCTGGGCCGTGCAACCGCCCAGGTTAGGCGGTAGCACTGCTTAGGCTCAGTCTTTGAGCGAGACTGGGCGGTGCAACCACCCCTATCAGGCGGTGGCACCACCTAGAGGCTCAGTCTCCAAGCTGCCAAGCAGTTGTACCGCCCTAGTCAAGAGGTAGTACCATCAAGACCCCGAAAATCCGGGAAAAGACACTTTTGAGCTCCAAATTCAAACCAGTTTGGGGCCTATATAAACCCCATCCTTTCCTGCATGAAAGGGAAACCAAAGGCACCAAAAATCCAATCTTACTATGTGATTTTTAGAGCTCAAAAGTGTTGTAGAGGCTAGAAGTTCTCCTCCCTCTTTTCTTCCAAGTTTTGAGCTTTCAAGAGAGGAGAGAAATTCTATAAGGGTTGTCTCCTAAGCCCGTCAAAATGAGTGAAACTATAAACGGGTGGTTGACCTTCGCCTATTGAAGGAAGGCCTCTAGTAGACGCTGGTGACCTCGTCGGAGGAGGAAGCCGAAAGTAGATGTAGGTCATGTTTGACCGAACCACTCTAAAATCTGGTTTGTATTTCCTTCGTGCTATTTATCTTAACTGCAAACTGCCTTCCTTACTTTACTTTAAATATGTTTCCGTAAGTTTTCAAAGTTATTATCTGTACGAAACGACTTTTACGTCGGAATCAAATTTCAACGTACGAACACAGTTTTAAACATTGAAAGTTTTCCACTGTACTAATTCACCCCCCCCCCCCCCCCCCCTCTTAGTGCTCTTGATCCTAACATATCACACAATTGACTAATGCTCAAGATGTTATGTTTTAAACCATCAACTAAAAAAACATCTTCAATAAAGAAGTTGGATTTATTACCTATGGTTCCTTTGCCAATAATTTTACCCTTGTTGTTATCTCCGAAGGTGACATAGCCTTCGTCTATGCTAGTGAGCTTGGAGAATTGAGATGGATCTCCGGTCATATGCCTTAAGCATCCAATATCAAGGTACCATCTCTTGCTCCTAGCTTGTGGTGATATATGTTTCTACAAAAAAGGATGATTTTTAAGTACCTATTTAATCTTGGGTGCCTCAAAAACTGATCTAAATTGTTTGTCATGTTGCATGAAATTTATTACGAGTCCTTTAGGAACCCAAATCAATTTGTTAAGTCTAATCTTCTTGAATGGACAATGATAAGTTCTATGTCCATGTTTGTAATAAAAGTTGCACTTGTTTTGGTGCGAAACATGCAAGATAGGGCCTTTAATGAAAGTGGTTCGATTTTGGTGAGAGCTTCTCACATATCCGATTCCAATTCTTTTAGAAATATGGCCCTTATTTATAAGGATCATATTCAAAGATTTGTTACCAATCTCAAATTTCTTCGAAGTCTCCTTGAGTAGTAAGTTCTCTTTTTAGAGTACTTCTAAGTCATGACATTTCGTACATGGAACTAAACTATCATTATGTTTAATTTTTAATTTATCAAAATTACTAACAAGAATATCATACTTCTTTTTTAACAATTTATATTTTCTACTAATTGTTTTGCATTCATTAAATAAATCATGAAAAACATTTAACAATTTATCAAATGATAAATATGCATAAATTAAATTTGATACCTCCTCTCTAATGGCCATGTGTGTATAATGAGCAACTTGCTCGGTGTTGGACTCCTCTTCTTTGGATGCGCTTGAGTCATCTCACGTTGCTTTGAGCGCCTTCTTCTTTGGTGTTCTCTTCTTGGCTTGGGGACAATCACTTTTATAGTGTCCTTACTTCTTGTATTCGTAGCAAATAACTTGGTCCTTTTTGGGTTCAAATTTATTTTTAGTATCATTTTTAAATTTATTTATTTTAATAAATTTTTAAAATTTTCTTGTTAGAAGTGTTAAGTCATCGTTAAAGTCCTCATCACTTGAGTTTTTTCTCAAGTGACCATCTTGAGTTCTAAGTGCCATATCCTTCCTATTCTTTGGAAGGGTGTCCTCATGCTCTTCATGAGCTTTATAAGTCATTTCGTAGGTCATTAATGACCTGATTAATTCTTCAAGAGGGAAGCTGTTTAAATCTTTAGCCTCTTAAATAGTAGTGACTTTAGGGTCCCAACCCTTTAGAAGAGATCTTAGAATTTTATTAACGAGCTCGAAATCCAAAAAACTTTTACCAAGTCCTTTTAGACCATTGGCGACATCCGTGAAACGGGTGTATATGTCACCTATGGTCTCGCTCAGTTTCATTCAAAAAAGTTTATAAGAATGTATTAAAAGATTGATTTTTGACTCTTTTAGTCTACTCGTGCCTCTATGAATCACTTCGAGTGTATGCTAAATATCAAATTCAGTTTCATAAATCGAAACACGATTGAACTCATTTTTATCAAATGCACAAAATAAGGCATTCATAGCCTTTGCATTTAAAGCGAAAGTCTTCTTCTCTAATTCATTCCAATCGATCATTCGAAGAGAAGACTTTAAAAATTCATTTTCAATAATATTCCAAAGTTTAAAATCCATAAAAATAAGGAAGATCCTCATTCGAGTCTTCCAATAGGTATAGTCAGTCCCATTGAACATGGGCGGACATGTAACAGAGTAACCCTCTTGGTTTCCGACATATGCCATCTCTCTTGGGTTTTAATCCAACTAAGAGTGAACTCGCTCTGATACTAATCATTAGGATCAAAAGCACTAAGAGGGGTTGGGGGGGGGGGGCGGGGGGGGGTGTTGAATTAGTACAGCGAAAAACTTTCGTCGATTAAAAAAGACTTCGTATGAAAACCATTTCGGAAAGATCTTTAACTTGAGAGCAAATGGAAGTATAGTTGATGTAAAGCAACGGAGGTAGTTTGTAGTTAAGATAAAGAGTAGAATGTAAATGTAAACAGAGATTTAGAGTGGTTCGATCAATCTTGACCTACATCTACTTTTGGCTTTCTCCTCCAACGAGGTAATCGATGTCCACTAGAGGCCTTCCTTCAATAGGCGAAGGCCAACTACCATTTTATAGCTTTTCTCCTTTTGATGGGCTTAGGAGACAACCCTTACAAGTTTTCACTCCTCTCTTGAATGATCAAGACTCATAAAGAAAAGATGGAGAAGAACTCTAGCCTTTTATAACATTTTTAAGCTCTAAAATACTCAAAATAAAAGCAAGCTTTCGGTACCCTTTCATGTAGGAAAGGGTGAGGTTTATATAGGCCCCAATCAGTTTGACTTTGGAGCTCAAAAGTGTCTATTCCTTGATTTTTGGGGTCCTGGCGGTACCACCGTCATAACTAGGTAGTACTACCACCTATCATCTGTCATTGAGTGGTACTACTGCTCAGTCTGGGCAGTACTACCGCTTGACATCGCTTGGAGACTGAGCTCAAGCGGTACCACCGCTGATAGTAATAACTGCCGACGGTACCACTGCTTGACAAGGGTGGTACTACCGCCTAGAACTCCTATCAGATCGAGTCTCCTGGGAGGTGCCACCGCCAGCCCTAGTGGTGCCACTACCGGCCAAGAATTCTAGGTTCGAATGGGCAGCCCAATTGGCCCTAGATTAAGTTAATGGGATCACCTCATAATCCTAACTTAATCTATATGCTAACTATGACAATTAAGACATCAATACTGTAGATCGTGTTCGGTGCGTCAATCGCTTCTTCTGGCGAACTTCCGACGAACTTCCGACAAACATCCAACGAACCCTCGGCGATGCTCCGGCAAACTCTTGGATTTGCGATGATCCTCTTGGTGAGTTCCGACGAGCTTCTTTAGCAAGCTCTTGAACTTCTCGGATTGTTCTTACAGAACCTTCAACGACTATCCGGACTTCCGACGAACTCTCGAACCCCCAACGTGATCTTGGTCTTAACTCCGGCTCAACACCTGCTGCATGTCTTACTGCTATTGTAATTAATCCTACACCCCTTATCTCAACATATGAATTAGATAACTAAATGACAATTGACTTCATCATCAAATTTTGAGATTCAACAATACGTACTTTTTTTGCTTATTATTATTTATTGATTTTTTTTTACTTTATCTTGCCTATTACATATATTATGATATCTATGGATCTATGAAATGAGAATCGGATCATGATGATATCATGATAATAGGGCTGATTCGTCTTTAAACACAGACTCTAAATAATCCTAGTCATAAGTTACTTGAGAGAATATCGAGATTGCTAGTCATAAGTGCCCTAAAAGCCAATCACGTGAGTGATGACACATATGGTATAATACACACTCTTTTTGCTTATTATTTATTTTATATTACTTGTTACATATATTGTGATGTCCATGAATTTATGCAACGGGAATTAGATCATGATGAGATCACGATAATGAGACTGATTCACCTTTAAACATTAATCCTAAATAATCTCGATCATAGGTTACTCAAGAGGGACATCGAGATAACTAGTAGACTAGTGTATTATATACCTATCCATAAGATGGAGGCGGTTGGTCTCATAGTTGCTCGTGTGGGAATACTAGGGATATAGTTTAAGTGCTTATTGGGGAATGAGTTCACTGATCGATTTATCTATAGAATGTTGGATGGTTGATGATACCTCGTTATTAGACAATGATTCCATCGTCCCAATAGTGTATTTAGTCCATAGACTTGAGAAATCAAGGATGTCCTGTATGAGTACTCTACTCTTTGATACCAGACTTATAGGCTTAAAACTTTCTGATTTAGCATAATTAGTCATCGAGAGTGGTTGTCAATATTACAAGGGCTATTGAGTATCGATAAAGGATCATCTGCTCTCGGCGTCATGAGAGCAAAAAACTTTCGTCGGTTAAAAAAGACTTTGTATGAAAACCATTTCGGAAAAATCTTTAACTTGAGAGCAAATGGAAGTATAGTTGATGTAAAGCAACGGAGACAGTTTGTAGTTAAGATAAAGAGCAGAATGTAAATACAAACTGAGATTTAGAGTGGTTCGATCAATCTTGACCTACATCCACTTTTAGCTTTCTCCTTCGACGAGGTAATTGATGTCCACTAGAGGCCTTCCTTCAATAGGCGATAGCCAACCACCCTTTTACAGCTTTTCTCCTTTTGATGAGCTTAGAAGACAACCCTTACAAGTTTTCACTCCTCTCTTGAATGATCAAGACTTAGAAAGAAAAGAGGGAGAGGAACTCTAACCTTTTAAAACACTTTTAAGCTCTCAAATACCTAAAATAAAAGCAAGCTTTCGGTGCCCTTTCATGCAGGAAAGGGTGGGGTTTATATAGACCCAAATCAGTTTGACTTCGGAGCTCAAAAGTGTATATTCCTAGATTTTTGGGGTCCTGCCAGTACCACCGCCATAATTGGGTGGTACTACCACCTATCATATGTCAATGAGTGGTACTACCGCTCAATCTGGGTGGTACTATCGCCTGACATCACTTGGAGACTGAGCTCAAGCGGTACCACCGCTGGTAGTAATAATTGTCGACGGTACCACCGCTTGACAGGGGTGGTACTATCGCCCAGAACTCCTGTTAGACCGAGTCTCCTGGGAGGTGCCACCGCCGGCCCTGGCGATGCCACTACCGACCAAGAATTCTGGGTCCGAATGGGTGGCCCAATTGGCCCTAGATTAAGTTAATGGGATCACCTCCCAATCCTAACTTAATCTATATGCTAACTATGACAATTAAGACATCAATACTGTAGATAGTGTTCCGGTGCATCAATCTCTTCTTCCGGCGAACTTCCGGCGAACATCCGATGAACCCTCGGCGATGCTTCAGTAGACTCCCGGCAAACTCCTAGACTTGCGACGATCCTCTTGGTGAGTTCCAATGAGCTTCTTTGGCAAGCTCTTGAACTTCTCGGATTGTTCTTGTAGAACCTTCGACGACTATCCAGACTTCCGACGAACTCTCGAACCCCTAATGTGATCTTGGTCTTGACTCCGGCTCAACACCTGCTGTATGTCTTACTGCTATTGTAGTTAATCCTGCACTCTTATCTGAATATATGAATTAGATAACCAAATGACAATTGACTTCATCATCAAAATCCGAGATTCAATAATACGTACTCTTTTTGCTTATTATTATTTATTGATATTTTTTTACTTTATCTTACCTATTACATATATTATGGTATCTATAGATCTATGCAATGAGAATCGGATCATGATGAGATCATGATAATAGGGTTGATTCGTCTTTAAACATAGACTCTAAATAATCCTAGTCATAGGTTACTTGAGAGAATATCGAGTTTGTTAGTCATAAGTGCCCTACAAGCCAATCACGTGAGTAATGACACATATGATATAATACACACTCTTTTTACTTATTATTTATTTTATATTTTTCTCATTTTATATTACTTGTTGCATATATTGTGATGTGCATGAATCTATGCAATGGGAATCGGATCATGATGAGATCACGATAATGAGACTGATTCACCTTTAAACACTAATCCTAAATAATCTCGATCATAGGTTACTTAAGAGGGACATCGAGATAACAAGTAGACTAGTGTATTATATACCTATCCATATGATGGAGGTAGTTGGTCTCATAGTTGCTCGTGTGGGAACACTAGGGATATAGTTTAAGTGCTTATTGGAGAATGAGTTAACTAATCGATTTATCTATAGAATGTTGGATGGTTGATGATACCTCGTTATTAGACAATGATTCCATCGTCCCAATAGTGTATTTAGTCCTTAGACTTGAGAAATCAAAGATGTCCTGTATGAGTACTCTACTCTTTGATACCAGACTTATAGGCTTGAAAGTTTCAGATTTTGTACAATTAGTCATCAAGAGTGGTAGTTAACCTTACGAGGGCTATTGAGTATCAATAGAGGATCATCCGCTCTCGGTGTCATGAGAAAAATATCTTATATATTTTTACTTAGGTAAATCCCTAGCTAAGGTTATTTGAATTGAGGAAAACAGAGTTCTCCAAGAAAATCCGATTAGAGCGAGTCTTGAGCAGATTCCGTATGGGCCTAATAGTACCATACTCGGTATATAATCCCTGAGACATTAGATGAATGAGGGAATATTGATACATAGTAACCAAGGATAGACAGGTCTAATAGATTAGATTTTCCTATATCGTTTGGGGACCACTGTGTAGTGGCATAGTACATCCAAAGTCGATGAGTCAAGTGAATTATTATAGAGATAATAATTCACTAAGTTAGAAGGAGTTTTGATAGGTATGACTCATGATCAACTTGATATTGGACCTAGAGGGTCACACATATATGATAGGTGTTGCGATGAGTAGAGGTTCAGATATGAGATATCCGCTAGAGCCCCCATCTTATTAATATCCAATAAGTCCTTGAATTATTGGATCTTATGGATAAGATCCAATAAGAGCCAATGAGAGATCATTAAATAGAGATCCACTAATCTTAGAGGCTTGGGTAGTTGGATGGGGATCCAATACCCAATAGGGCAGGATCCATTCGGGTTAAGTTGATATGAAGCCTCTTTAAATAGGAGGGAACCAAAGGGCCATAGATTAGACTCATTTTAGCTACCACCTCAGATACTCCTTTCTCTCTCTCTCTCTCTCTCTCTCTCTCTCTCATCCTCAACCAATAGCGCTAGTTTTGGATGTGTGGATAGCAAGAAGGGTCGGCCCCTTCTTGATCGTGTGGTGCTCATGAAAAGAATGATTGTGCAGCGATTTGAGGAGCATTTTCACAGCCCCTGCTATGTGGATTACCACTAGAGAGGATGAAAGTTGACCTCCTTTATCATTTCTCATAGATTTGCAAGATTTTATGGATATACAATCTCTCTATATAGTATATCTTTCATATATGCATAGTTTTATTTTACGATTTTTGCGCACTAATTTTTGCACAATGATGAAACCTTCTTTTTCTGTGAAAAAATTTAAGATTCTATTTTTTATTTTTCCGTTGTGCATATAATGGTGTCCTAGATTTTCCAACAATGGTATTAGAGCCAGGTTGTTCATGCGAGAGATTGGCTTTTAAACTATGTGTGTTGAGTTGAATCACGTAGAATTTTTTTTGTGTGATTTTTGTGATTTTTGTCGTAGTTTTGAAATCTAG
Source organism: Musa acuminata AAA Group (assembly GCF_036884655.1). NCBI lineage: Eukaryota > Viridiplantae > Streptophyta > Magnoliopsida > Zingiberales > Musaceae > Musa > Musa acuminata. The sequence goes on along the minus strand of NC_088357.1, from coordinate 20,095,027 downwards.
ACTGCACTCTTTTTCTTACAATTGAGAGGTGTTTAAGGGAGGTCTTTTGACATCAAAATAGTTGATGCAAAAGGGCAAAAAAAGGTAGTAACTATTGCTGCCCTATAGGTTGGCTAAAGGTTGCTTGCATCCTTGGTCGAGAGCTCTCAAGGGAGCTCTTGGCTTGGCCACTTGTAGCATATTAAGAGCAACCAAGCTGCTCTCGGCCTGAGCAGGGTAGAGCCCCTACAGTTAGAGATTCCTGGTTATAAGGATTCCTATCCACCTTAGAGACCTTGGCGGTTAGGATTCCTAACCGCATGGGGTAAGCAGGTGGCCAAGTTGCTTGGCCACCAATGGCTGCCCTATAGCCAGGGTTTCCTGGCTACAAAGGACTCTTTAGTGACTAGGGTTTCCTAGCCACATAAGGCATCCCTATGGCCTAGGATTCCTAGCCATAGGGGATAATAATAAGGGACTACCTGTTATGTGGGGCACACTTTGGTAGAGTTCCCAAAATAATACATATAATTATTTAAATAATTTAATTTATTATTATTATCTAGTAGTCCTACATGGTGATGTATACATATGATGTGTGATGTAGATGGATGATCATGAATCGTGTGATATATGTGTACATGTGATGTTATTATTATTATTATTATTATTATTAGGCCTGTGAGCCTCCAATTTTTCTCATTTATTGTTGGGCCTACATACTTGTGAATATATTGTAATTATACAAGGAGGCACGATGGAAGCGTGGAGGTGACAGCGAAACCCATGAGGTCTGTTGAATCTCGTATTTTGATGATGAAACCAATTGATAATTATGTTTATATTTTAATCTACATTTTGAGTGACGCAGGATGCTTCGATTAGGATGAGACAATTAAAGCAGGAAAAATCATATTGTGCCGGAGAAACATGTCAAAAGATTGGACGTCAGGCCGATGGATCGGTCAACGTATCGATAGAAGGCTTTGGGCCGTGGACCTGGGCATCGGGCCAAGAAGAGCGGGTATTGTGCCAAGGATATCGGAGTTGCAGAGTCAACTGGCCGATTGGGCAATAGGCCACAGGAGAGGACGATGCGCCGAAGAATCGGACGAAGCGTCAAGGGACCAATGACATGCCGGACAACTTAGTTAATTGCTTAGGATTAATTGTCTCGATCGAAGTTTTGTTTTAATTGTGCAGGATTAACTATGATAACGATGAAGACATAAAGCGAAACAAAGTGTCGGAGTTAAGTGCGAAGGATTTGTTGCGAGTTCGAGAGTTCGACGGAAGTCCGAAGGTTCGTCGGGAATGCTACCAGAACTAGCTGAGAATGAGTTGGGAGCTTACCGAAGGGTTTTTCGGAAGCTCGCCGGAAGGTTCGTTGGAAGTTCGCGGAGCTCACCGAGAAAGATTGGAGCTTGCCGAAGAAGCTCGTTGGAACTCGCTAAGATCAAATTGTGAAGTCTAGGAGCTTGCCGGGAGTCCGCAGAATGGTTTCCGAGAGTTCATCGGAAGACCGTCGGAAGTTTGCCGAAAGCTCGCCAAAAAAAGTCTTGACTTGCGGACATTGTAATAGCTTAGAAAATATCTTTAAATTCATAGTTAGCACATTAATTAGGGTTAGGATTAGGTGTTAATCCTATAACCCAAGTAGGGGCCAATTGGGTCCAAGTTCGGGCTGGCTTGGGCCAAGTTTGGAGCCCAACCAAGTGAGCTGAAATAGTGTAGGAGGTGGTACCACCAGGGTCGGCGGTGGCACCGCCCAGGAGAGGATCTCCCAAAGAAGCTGGGCAGTGCAATTGCCCCAAGCTGGTGGTGGCACCGCCTGGGCTCAGTCTCCGAGCGAGACTGGGCGGTGCAACCGCCTCTGACAGCGGTGCAACTGCCCCAGTCAGGCGGTGGCACCACCTGAGCTCAGTCTCCAAGCTTTGCCAGGCGATGCAACCGCCCCTGACAAGCGGTGGCACCACCCAGAGGCTCAGTCTTTGAGCCCTGTCAGGCGGTGCAACCGCCAGAACCCGAAATTATGAGAATTAACAATTTTGAGCTCGGAATTCAAATTAGTTTGGGGCCTATAAATACCCCACTCTTTCAGCAATGAAAGAGCAACAAAAACCACCATAATCCTGATCTTTCTCTGAGATTTTGAGCTCAAAAGTGTTGTAATAAGCTAAAGGTTCTTCTCCCTCTTTTCTTCCAAGTTCAGATCTTTCAAGAGATGAGAGAAAAGTTTGTAGGCCTCTAGTTAACGTCGGTGACCTTGTCGGTGGAGGAAGCCAAAAGTGGAGTAGGTCAAGATTGACCGAACCACTCTAAATCTCGGTTTGCATTTACTTTAAGCATATTATCTTTACTGCAAACCTCCTCTAAAGCTTACTGCTTTCTGTGCATATATGATCGGGTTTCAAGCTTTGCAATTTCCGAATCAGTATTTAGACGTAAATCAGTTTCTTCGTACGAACGTCATATTTCAGTTTGCGCTTATATTCTGGTTTTTATATAAGGTAAGATCTGAAAATTTTTTTTCTTCTTCCTATCATTATTTGGCCTATTCTTTAAAGTTCTCTCTTAATCTATCATCATGATTAGATATGGCTTCTAAGAGATCATCAAAAACCAAAGGGAAAAAGGTGGAAGGGGATTCCTATGACCAAATCCTCTTTAGATCTAATAAAGTAGTCCTTAGGTATCCAAATTTCGAAATAAGAACAATACATAAGGGCAAACATGTTGATCTAGATGAACTTGGAAACCTAGAACCCATTAGATGGTTTACAAATTTAGATATCTTATCCATCCTACAAATCAATGAACCGATTTACCCTAGGTTGGTTAGGTTATTTTATGCCAACTTAAGTGCGGACAATGATAGCTTAACTACCTACCTCTTAGGAACATAAATTCGAATCTTTGATAGCACTATATGTGAGTTAATTGGAATTGTCGAAAAGGATTGGGGTTGTTATTTTAGAAGTAAATGGGATATCAATGCAATCGGAGTAACTTACTTCGAAGCCTTAGAAACTGTTTTTGCAAATCTGAACTTAAGCATAATTCCCAAAAGTTGTGAGCACTTATAACCCTTTAACTCTAAATTTCTTCGTCAAATCATAATAAGCATCATACTTCCTAAACAATTTCATCATGATGAGATTAGTCAAATAGAATTAAGTACTATGTATTGGATTATGACCAGCCAAAATAATTATTTTGGATACTTATGTTAGGATCAGAGCGGCACTAAGAGGGGGGGGGGTGAATTAGTGCAGCGGATTAAAACTTGTAAGTTTGAAAACAAATTCGTAAATGCGAAGAGATTTCGATTCGATAGTAACTTGAGTAAAGTGAGAAGATGAAAATGAAAGCTTGCTGTAGTGTAAATAACAATTTTAGAAAGGTAAGTACTCACACATTCAAGGAACACACCAATTTAAAGTGGTTCGGTCAAATGACCTACATCCACTTGCGAAGCCTTCTTCGATGAGGCTCCCAACTTCCACTAGCAAATCATTTTGAGGGGAAGGACAAATACCCCTCTTACAACCTTTCACAAGTGGTTCACACTCTTATAAATTTTCAATGAAAAGGAAGGAGGTGAACACTTAAGTAATTGAAAACAAGGCTTGCTAAAGACTTTGCTAAGGCTTTTATTTCAATCTATTGCTTCTCAAAAAATTGTGTTCTCTGCTGAGAATTGAGGGGTATTTATAGACCCCAAGATGATTTAAATTTGAGCTCCAAATTTGAAATTTCTTGGGTTCCCGAAGCTGGCGGTGCCACCGCCTTTCAGTGTCATATTGACCATTTACTTGCGGTGCCACCGCCCGACCATTCGGGTGCTGAGCGGTGCCACCGCCCAGTCCAGTGGTACCATTGCCCGATCCTTCGGGTTCTAGGCGGTGCCACTGCTCGATCCTTCGGGTTCTGGGTGGTGCCATCGCCCATTCCGATGGTTCCACTGCTTGGTCCTTCGAGTTCTGGGCAGTGCCACCGCCCGGTCCGGCGGTTCCACCGCCCAACCTTACAGGTCACTGGATGGGCTTCAAATCTGGCCCAAATCAGGTCATATTTAGGTCTAGTTGGCCCCTAACCAGGATATAGGATTATTCCTTAATCCTAACCCTAATTAAATGTAAACTACGCAACTGAAAACATAGTCCTAAGGAAGTTTTTAACTGACAAACGTCGAGTCTCCTTCCGGTGATCTTCCGACGAACTTCCGATACACCTTCGGATTTCTTCCGGTGGACTCCCAACAAGCTCCTGATCTTGTGGCGAGTTCAGTGAGTAGTCGAGCCTTCTTGGTGATCTCCATAAACTTCCAACAATCTCTTCGGCGGACTTCCGAAAACTTCGACAAGTCCCCGATTTCTTCTCGGTTGGTTCCGGTAGCATCTCCGATGAATCTTTGGACTCTCGAACACCCATCGAACTTGACTTCGATAGACTTGCTTTATGTTTTCAGGCTATTGTAGTTAATCCTGCATACTTAACTCAATAATATGGATTAGATTAATTAACCCATCAATTGATTTCATCATCAAAATATGAGATTCAACAATCTCTCCCTTTTTTATGATGACAATCAATTGATGACGGAGTTAAACATAACTCCCCCTATCTATATGCCATATTATGAGAAGATAAAAACACTTGAATTTAATCTCTTTGAATTCAAGCCTAAGCCGATAAGTTCTATCCGTTGAACTTATCGTTATTCTTCATATGTCTGAGCAAATATGAAACTTCATATTTCTCATAATTTCAAGCTATGAAGATTATTTTCAAGTCGAATGATAAAAGATAATTATCATTTCAACAAGAGATATGAACTTTCAACATGAATTTCATGATATAAATGTAAGGCATAATCAAGTAATCTAAAAACTTGCAATATTCTCAAGGAGTTTGGTGATGTATTTAGGACATTTACACAGGCTCTTGTAATTCATATAAGTCATGCTATTGATGCATATAATTCATATAAGACCTTTGCAATACACAAGCTTTTACAATTTATATAAGTCATGCTTTCACATTGGCATACAATTCATCAATCTTTTACTCATTCTTCTCGCATTAATACAGGCTCTTACAATTGATATAAGTCATGCTATCGATGCATATAAGACATTTGCATTAACATAAGCTTTTGTAAGTCATATAAATCATGATATCACATTGGCATACAGTTCATCAATCTTTTACTCATTCTTCTCTCCCTTTGTCATCAACAAAAAGAGATGAGACTTTTAAGTATACAATTTGTGATTGAAAATTCACCATGAAGATTGATCATTTGGTATTCATAAGATTATACAAAATTCAGCTTATTAAACAGAATCCAAAATTCATCTTAGTAGAAAGAAAGAAGATGGCAAAAGAAAGAAGATGGCAAAAGAATCCAAAATTCATCTAAAATTCAGCATAGTAGAAAGAAAGAAGATGGCAAAACTTTAACTTGCCATTAAGAGTAATCATACAAGGATCGCATGTCAAGATAACAGAATAAGAAGGCATATCGATTAATCCTTAGGAGGAAATCCATAGCTCTTATACATGACATCTATTTTTTTATTCATTTATCGTAGTTCCTTCAAAATTTCAATTTGCTGAATTTGAATTTGCTCTTGCTGTGATTTGAGTTATTCTTATTGTGATTTGATCTCATGTAATTCTGCCATAATGAGTTCTTCAGAAGATGAACCAGGAGCTGAAGGTGCTGCACCAAAAGGATTAGGAGGAGAAGATTCATTTCCCCTAAAAATTGATGTTTCGGGGTGTTCTACTAGTGGGAGAATTAGATCAATCCTTCTAGGTTACTTAAGCCATATACTATTGCTGAATGTGTACCTTAGTCTTTTTAGTAGATTTCTATTGATGATGTTAAATCGATCAACTTGAATTATTTCTTCATCATGCGAGACACAAATATCATGGGCAAGTATTAATCGAGTGATTAACCCTCCATATGGTAACATAGTGTCTTTAGCTATTATATCCTGCATGTGTTGCTGGATTAAGTATACAAAATAATTATGTTGTCCGATCATAATCTAATACATGGTGCTTATATCTATTTCACTCATTTCATGAAGATGAAATTGCTTGGGAAGTAGTATACTAGTCATGATATGATGAAGAATTTTAGAGTTAAAGGGTAGTAAGTGCTCACAACTTTTGGGTATCATGCGTAGGTTCGGATTTTCAAAATTAGTTTCTAAGGCTTCGGAGTAAGTTGCTTCGATTACATTGACATCCCATTTATTTCTAAAATAACAACCCTTATCCTTTTTAGTAATTCCAATTAGTTCACAAATAGTACCGTCAAAGATTTAAATTTATTTTCCTAAAAGGTAGGTACTTAGGCTATCATTATCCATACATAAGTTTGTATAAAATAGCTTAACTAACCTAGGATAAATTGGTTCATTGATTTGTAGGAAAGGTAAGGCATCTAAATATGCAAACCATCTAATGGGTTCTAGGATTCCAAGTTCATCTAGATCAACATGTTTGCCCTTATGTATAGTTCTTATTTCAAAATTTGAAAATCTAACAGCTACTTCATTAGATCTAAAAATGTTTTGGTCATATGAATCTCCTTCCACCCTCTTCCCTTTTATTCTTGTTGATCTCTTAGGGCTATTATCTAAATAAGATGATAGATCAAGAATATGAAACTATGAAGAGTAGGCAAAATAATGAGAAGAGGAAGGAAAGATTTCAGATTTTACCTTATGGAGAATTCCTTCGAAGTTAGAGAGCTTGAACCAACAAGAATCCCTCTCTTAGGCTTCTAAAGGTTAGAATGAGAGTTAGAGAGGTTTAGAGAGTATTGTGGGAGTTCTAGGGAGAGTTCTCACAGGTTGGGGGCGGTTCCATCGCCAGCCCTAACCCCTTCTCTTATAAGGGAGTTCTTGGGCAGTGCCACCGCCAATCCGAGCGGTGCCATTGCCTGACGACTGAGCGCTCAAGCGGTGCTACTGTCGGTTCTGGCAATGCCACCGCTGGTGTGCCAAAGAAAAGAAAGAAAAAATTTCTTTCCTCCCCCTTTTTGTTTTTTAGAGGTGTTTAGTTCAAGATAAGATAGGATCTTAGATTGCACTTTAAGATATCATTTGGAATCGAAAGAGAAGGAAGAAATCAAATCCACGAAAAAATGGAAAGAGGATGAAAAACTCTTTGGAAAATACATTCAATCAAGCTTATTCTCAGAGACATTTAACATGCCTAGTTCCCTTCTAATGAAGTCAAATTGGTCTTCATCTAAGGCTTTTATAAAAATATTTGCTAATTGATGCTTTGTATCAATAAACTCTAGAATGATATTATTGTTAAAGACATGATTGCATATGAAATGATGCCTAATGTCGATATGCTTAGTTCTAGAGTGTTGAATTGGATTTTTGGTAAGACAAATGGCACTTATATTATCACATTTTATGGGTATGTTTTTCAAGTAAATTTCATAGTCTTCCAATGTATTCTTCATCCAAACAACTTATGCACAGCAATGTATTTAGCTTCCGCCATAGATAGTGTAATTGAATTTTGTTTCTTGGAAGTCCAAGAAATAAGTGCATGTCCTAGAAATTGGCATGTTCCGGATGTACTTTTTCTATCTATCCTGCATCCGTCAAAATCGGCATCCGCATAAGCTATTAAATCAAATTTATCATATTTCGGATACCACAATCCTAAATTGGGATTAAAGTGAAACCTAGCGTAAAGTCCTACACTAAACATAATATCCGGTCTAGTCGCGGTGAGGTAAAGTAGACTACCTATCATTCCCCTAAATTTATGTTATCTCTTAAATTTTGAAAATAATTTTGATGATTTTACATTTTGAAACTATGCATGATGAGTTGAAGTAATAATGGTTTAAATGCACGAATCAGTAATCTTTTTGTCACACGAATCATGATTCCTTCACTTGAAACTCTAATTTTTTATAATTCATGATGAATTGAAACATTATGCATGAATCAAGTTCTCGTGTGAATCTATCTACCTTGCCTTCATTGAATTTTATGAAAAGTGATTTTGATGATGATTTTTGATCTATTTTCATATGACTCATTTTACTAATGAGATGATATATCCAACTAAATCATTTATCGTATTTATGACTTGTGATATATTCAACATGAAACATCTTTCTTGATACATGCATGATTCACTCTTTTAAGAAAATATTTATCAAATCATGATAAGTTGAGATTTTCTTTATATGAATCAAGATTTTTTATTGTTCTCCTATGATTTTACTTACTATATATTAAAAAGAAGAATTATTGAAATCATGATATTGAATTCTCGGAATCAAAACTTGATATTTTCCTTATGTGAATCAAAATCCCTCACTTTTTATTCTCGAATGATTTCTTATATTTTATTAAAGAGAATATTTATCAAAATAAATCATATGTTTTAGAATTCACATAATCTTATCTTTAATGATATGATTTTTTTTATATAATTCCTTGTATTCATGAAGTGTATATCTCATCACCCAATTAATTTTTCTTGATATTCTTCATGTGATGAAATTATGCATAAAATACTCATAATATTATGTTGATGTATACAAATAAAAAGTTATGATCATACATGGTAGGTTGTAATATAATTTGGTATTTTGATACCATCATGATTTGAAATATCTATGATTTGGAATGATGCATACAATACTTATGATTTTTTGATGAAATAATGTGAAAGTTAACAACTATCATTTTCTGAAGTGATACCTTATTTCACTATGCTATATTGGAATAAGATTGATACTTTATCTTTGTCATGATTTATAAATTGATGTAAAGGGAAAATAATTACAACATTGTATCCTTCCTTTCTTTTTGACAATAAAAAAGGGGGAGAAAGTATTGCTAACTTGCACATTTCAAAGAGAAAAACTTGCTATGAAGTAAAATTGCTAGCTTGCACTTCTCAAAAGAGAAAAAAGAACTTGCTATGTTGAACATCACCAAGAATTGCTAGCTTGCACAACTCGAAATTGTTGCTATTTTGCATGTTATAAAATGATGTAAAATTTTACTAGCTTACACTTTGCAAAGAAAGCAAAAATTGCTAGCTTGAACATTGCGAAGGAAGCAAAAAATTGCTAGCTTGTACTTCTCAAAAGAGAAGAAAGAACTCATTAGTTTGCATGTTCTAAAGTGATGAGAAATTTGCTAAATTGCTAAACTTATACATCTTAAACATTGATAATTGCACTTCTCCTTTTTGTTGATGACAAAGGGGGAGAAGGCATGTTAATGATCATGCATGATATGATATAATTATGAATGATGATTTAGAATCATGCAATGATGATTTTATATTTTGAAAATATACATGATGATTTGGTATTATGCATGCAATAGTTCAACTTATGATAATGATGTATGCAATGATGACGTATTCAAGATTAAATTTGCTTTGACTTAAATTCAATTTGAATTTAAGCTTCATCTCAATTATGACATATTGATAGGGGGAGTTTAGTTTAAACTCCATTATCAATTGGTTGTCATCATCAAAAAGGGAGAGATTGTTGAATCTCGGATTTTGATGATGAAATCAATTGATGTGTTTGTGATCTAATCTATGTTTTGAGTGATGTAAGACTAGATTCAATTAGGAAAGATAATTAAAGCAAGAAGAATCAATGTTGGGCTAGAGTAGAACATGTTAAAGATTGGACGTCGAGTCAAAGGATCGACCGACGTGTCGGTAGAAGGCTTCGTACCATTAGTTCGAGCATCAGGCCTAGAAGAGCAGATATTACACCAAGAAGACCAGAGTTACGAAGGTCAACATGTCGATTGGGTAAAAGACCGCAAAAGAGGATGATGCGCCGAAGAACCAATGACATGTCGGACAATATGTAGTTAATGCTTTGTAATAATTATCTATATTTAAATAGTTTTAGGTCTAATTGAGTTGATTTAGAATGTAATTAGGCTAACTCAATTAGGGGCCAACTGGGCTTGAATTGGGGTTATTTTGGGCCAAGAGAAAGGCTCATTTAGTAACCCAAAAGTTGGGTTAAGCGGTGGCACCACCAAAGGCTCAGTTTTCGAGACATAGTCTCCAAGACTATGTCAGGCAGTAGTACCACTAAACTAGATGGTGCTACCGCCTAGACGCAATCTCCCAAGTGGTGGTACCACCAGACTGGGCAGTGGTACCGCCCAGTGTTAGTGCTGCAGGCAATGGTACCACCCAACATAGGCGATGGTACCATCAGGACCCGGGAAATCCCGGATGAAACCTTTTTTGGCTCCAATTTTGAGCTATTTAGGGTCTATAAATACCTAACTATTCTTGCATGGAGTAGTAAGAATTGAGTATGAAATTGAGTTGAAAAAAGGGGAAAGAATACTTAAAGTTCATCTTCCTAATACTTAAAAGTTTGTCTAAAGAGAGAAGTAAGGTCTAAGAAAGAGAGACTTGTAAGGATTATCTCCTAAACCTGTGAAAAAGAGATAATAGTATAAAAGGGTAGTTGATCTTTGCTCATTGAAGGAAGATTGTTAGTGGATGCCAGCGGCTTCGATGGAAGAGGAATCGGGGGTGAATGTAAGTCCTGACGACCGAACTACTATAAAACATAGTTTACATTTACTTTAAGCTTTTTTACTTTCATTGCAAACTATTTTATTTGCTTATTCACTACACTTTTGTATGCTTTCAAGTTAATATCTTTCTGATATGATTTTTCATCAAACGAAAGTTTCAAAACTAACACATTTTTAACGTAAGTACTAATTCACCCCCTCTCTTAGTACCGACTCGATCCTAACATGGAGTACACATATATGACATCCTTGGTATCTCAAGTCTAAGAACCAGGTACACCATTGGGACAACAAAATCATTGTTTGACAATGAGATATCATTAACCATCCAACATTTCATGAGCAGATCAATTAGTAAAGTCATTCTCGAGTAACCTATAAACATGTAGCCCTAGTATCTCCAAATGATCAGCTATGAGACCAGTTGCCTTCATCATATAGATGGGTATATAGCAGATTAGTCTATCTTGTTATCTCGATGTCCCTCTCAAGTAACATATGACCATGATTATTTAGGATTTGTGTTTAAAGGTGAATCAGTCTCATTATTGTGATCTCATCATGATCTGATTCCTATTGCATAGATCTTTGGACATCACAATATATATATATATATATATACATGTATATATATACATATACATGTATATGTATACAAATACATGTATATATATACATATACATGTATATATATACATGTATATATATACATGTATATGTATACATATACATGTATGTATATATATATACATGTATATGTATACATATACATGTATATGTATATACATACATGTATATGTATATACATACATGTATATGTATATACATACATGTATATGTATACATATACATGTATATATGCATATATACATGTATATATATGTAATAAGTAATATAAAATAATAAATTATCAAAATATAATAAGCAAAAAGAATGTGTATCATGTTACATATGTCATCACTCACGTGATTATCTTATAGGGCATCTATGATTAGTAATCTTCTACTTGAACTAAAGCTAATCACATATATGTCTGATCCCCATCAGACCCTTGTGACGCTTAAAGACAATATGAGATAATGACTTTATTAGTGGATCTATGATGTTATCATAATGCTATGGTCTTCCCAACAATAAATGACAAGCGTCCATAGGAGCAACATCACACCATAATGCTAATGGTATCATGAAACTTTATATATCTTTATCTGAAAGCTTGTTTAAGGCCATAAATATATTTCCTATATTTGCAAGCCCAACTTTTATTTTTATTTTCTATGAATCCTTTATAAAAGGAAACATAGGAAATCTATTTATGATCTTAAACAAGCTTCCAAACAATAGTATATAAAGTTTCATGATACCATTAGTTCCTTCAGATTTAAGGAAAATACTATTGATCAGTGTATATATCGGAAGATTAGTAGGAGCAAGTTTATTATATTAGTCTTATATATGACTGATATTTTACTTGCTAGTAGCGATCCTCATTTATTGCAGAAAATTAAGATGTTTCTCAACAAAAAAATTAAGATGGTTGATATGAATGAGGTAGCTTATATTATTGGTATAAAAATATTCAATGATAGATTTTAAGAATTATTAGAATTATTTCAGAAAGGATATATTGACTGATGACATAGGATTACCTAATTTGCTATAATCAACTCGTGTAGACCTTGCTGATGCTATGGTATTCTCTATAACACATAATGTTGTCTCATAGCCTTTAACTTAACCCACTCAAATACGATAGCTCATGAGTATATTTCTTAGACAAAGTTACAGTTGTTTCAAAATGTTTTTCTTCATGACTAAGGAATGTATTAAAGGAGTTAGTTACCAGTTGTAAAATATTTAATTTTGTAATTCTCTATGCATGAAGAGTTGTTTCATGCACTAGTACTTATTTTAATATTTAGAGGTTAAAAAAATTTTAGAAAACTAATGATAATGGCAGAAGCTCTCTTGGATGCTTTCTTGAGTGGTGAGTCGTTTGTTTTTAGTTGTGTATCCTTATTTATTATCCTTAGAGTGGTGAACTTTTTGTATCCCTTTGTGATTTTAAACTTAGTGATGAGCTATTTTTTTATTTTATTAAAGTATTATCATGAGTTCATTTTTTTTCTATCCGAAAAACTTATTCTAGTAAATATAATAATACTATCGACTTTCTTTCAAAAGCCATTTTGCATTACCCCCCTTATCAGTTTGGTATCAGAGCTAAAGGTTAGAGATTATGGCAAGGTGGAATGAAACAAATATAGTTGGTGAAGGTAGCGGCTATGAAAATGATATTGAGTCATTGAGGCTACAACTACAAAGATTGCTACATAGTCTATAAGAAAAAAATAAAATCATTAAAGAACTTCAAAGTAAAAAACAACCAGCATGAAAATGATATCCAAGAGTTTACTTCTGATGCTGATACACCTCCTCACCTAAGAGAGTCAAGATTTTGGGTAACGTATGGAGTATAAGACAAGTGGCAGAACATATACAACCCAAGATTGGATATTCTAGAGTTTGAAGATAAAATCAATGTTGAAGTAGGAGTAACCACCAATGACATGAGTTGACATGGATCCACATACATCACTATGTATGAGTTCCAACAACTCAGTGGCTCTCTCTTTAGTTCCACTAAATTGAGAGTTGGTTAGTTTTCCACGAAGGCAAGGCTTGCAAGTTGCATATGACACATAGTCAAATGGATCTAGATATCCATCATTTAGCAACTTTTGAATCATTCTCTCATGGATGTGACCTAGCCTACAATGTTATAGGTATGCACTGTTCACCTCATCTCGTTTCCTTTTAGACACACTTACATTCATAATATGTGGAGTAGTGTCTAGCATAAACAAACCTTTATGCAATATTCCTCTCGCCAATCTCCCCTCAGCTTTGCTAGAATTTACAATAAATTGTAGATGTGATAAGCAATACTGGTATCCAATACCAATGCACTATCACAAAAATCTGACAATTGGAGATTGATCATCAATGTATCTAAAGCTTCACCAAACTTCTATTTCGCCCTCTCTGCAAGGTACTCTTTGTAGTTCCTCTTCCAGTGCCCATCTTTGCCACAGTGGAAGCACTAGCCTTTGTCCTTTGCTGGGTCTTTCTTAGCAACCTTTGCTTTACCTGGTCTGCCCTTGCCCTTTCCCTTCTTAAGGGACCTTTCTGCTTTCCTTTTCTTTCTGGTCTCACCAGTGTAGAGAATTGGTTTCTCTTTCTTAATAATACTCTCTACCACCCTCAACATATTGAGGAGCTCTGGGAGAGTCACCTCAAGCTTGTTCATATTAAAATTCATTATGAATTGTAAAAAAGAATATGGTAGGGACTACAACACAATGTCCATACACAAGTTATCCTCTAGGACCATTCCTAGACCTGTGAGTTTCTCTATCCACTCAATCATCTTTAGGACATGATTCTGAACCGGTGTCCCTTCAGTCATCCTAGTGCGGAAGAGGCTCTTGAATATCTCATATCGCTGAGTCCTTCCCTATTCCTCAAACAATTTACGGACATATAAGAGAATGGATCTGGCATCCATCTTTTCATGTTGTCTCTATAACTCAGGAGTCATAGAGCCCAACATATAGCACTAAGCAAGAGTGGAGTTATCAATGTACTTCACGTAGCGAGCGATCTCATCCTCGCTTGCCCCTTCTTCGGGCACAGGCATCACTGTATCAAGGATATACACGATTTTCTCCACCGTTAGAATAATTCTCAAGTTACGGAGTTAATCCATATAATTTAGACCAGTGAGGTGGTTGACATCAAATATGCGGATTTGAAAGGGATATTTTCTAAAAATAAAGATGTAGCAGAAATAAATAACATGCAGATTTTATAAGAAATAAAATATCAAGATATGGACTTCTATCTTAATATGCTCCCACTATTTTACTAATGAGTCACGCAACACCCTCAGCACGTGAAACGGAAGTCTCCGACAGACTTCTAGTGGGGATCAAGATCCAATCAGCATCTTAGCATAACCTCGAGGGACTCAACCAATCACACTAAGCCTAAAAGGTAGGCAACTCTTGCCGATCATAACTCCTTGTGATTCCCGTCCTGTTTGGCCTCCGAATCACCATGGTCTCGAGGGACTCGACCAACCATGATGCTCAGTTAAGTCAACACCTTCGTTACAAGATGAGTTTGATTTGATGATATACCCTTGAGGGACTCGACCAAGCATACCATGTCCTTAGGTCACCGGTGACATCTCTATGTCGTAAGCAAGATAGCAAATCGTGATATAGGTGAGTCTCGAGAGACTTGACCAACTCAACGTACACCAGGAATCGGTTCCTACTTATAACGTTGGAAGGCCACGTGGGTCAATCTAATTGCCTCATGTTTACTGACTTAATATTATCGAGAGAGATGTTTCTATAGGTGGGCGCCACCGTGGGTTGGCGCCCCTATGGGTGGCGCAGCTCCTGCGAGCGCTGTACTCACCGGGCGGCCACCCCTGTGGGGGAGGGTTTGCCCGCAGGAGCAGCGGTCGCCAGCATCGTTGCCTTGTAGCGCCTTTGCCCGCGAGTCCAGCACCCACAGGCGTCACCCTTGTGCGCGGGCACAATGCCCGCACACAGGTGGCCGCCTTGCCTGTAGCCCTACCTGCCAGCGCCGTGCGGTAACGACCGCGGGTGGGGCACCCGCGGGCTACCAGCCCCATCGGCTACAAGCCTGCTGCAAGCAGGCCGCCGGTCGATTGCTGTAGGCGTAGCCCCTGTGCTTCCTGCCTTCAGCTATGCTGCACGCACGTAGATCGAGGGCAACAACTGTTGTTGCGCTTCCTTGTTTTTTCGTCAACGATTTTGACATCAAAATTCTTCCTAAACACAACACACGTAGTTCAAAACCAATCATTCACACGAACAACCTGGCTCTGATACCACTGTTGGGAAATCTTGGGGTCGACATCACATGCGCAGCGGAAGAACAAGAAAACAAAATCTCCGATTCCCAAAGAGATGTTCGTCGTCGTGCGAAGATTGGTGCGCAAAATCCATGAAACTTAAAACTGCATATAGAGTAGATTGTGTTACCTAGGGAGATCGTATATCCCTGTTTCCTTGCAGATCTTTAGGAAAGGGTGAAGGAGGTCAAACATCCTCCTCTTTAGCAGTAGTCCACACAGCAGGGCTGCAACGATGCTCCTCAAAACTCTAGGCTTGCTTTAAGGTGGAGAGGGGGAGGAGAATAGGAGAGGCAAGCAAAGACTTTAGCCTATAAACTCTGAATCCCTCCTATTTATAGAGGCCCCTTGTCAAACCCTAATGGATCCTCCCCTAATGGGTATTAGATCTGCATCCAATAACCCAAGCCTTTTAGATTAGTGGATCTCTATCTAATAATCTCTCATAGGCTCTTATTGGATTTCGTCCATGGGATCCAATAATTCAAGGGCTTATTGGATATCCAATAAGACAAGGGCTCCGTCGGATATCTTATATCTGAACCTCTACTCATCACAATGCCTACCATATATATGTGACCCTCTAGGCCTAATATCGAGTTGGCCGTGAGTCATACATATTAGAACTCCTTCTAACTCAGTGAATTATTATCTCTGTAATAATTCACTCGACTCATCGACTATAGACGTACTATGCCACTACGATGTAGTCCCCAAACGATACAGGGGAATCCAATCCATTAGACCTGTCTGTCCTCAGTTACCATGTACCTATAGTCCCTCATCCATCTAATATCCCAAAGACCGTATATCGAGCATGGTGCTGTCAGACCCATACGGTTTTTACTCGAGTCTCGCTCTAATCGGATTCTCCCGGAAAACTCTTTTTCTCTCAACCCGAATGATCCTAGCTAGGGATTTGTCTGAGTAAAAACACATGGGATATTCCTCTCATGACGCTGAGAGTGGATGATCCTCTATCGACACTCAATAGCCCTCGTAAGGTCGACTACCACTCCTAATGACCAGCTGTACTAGATTTAGGATAGCCAAACCTATAAATATGGTATCAAAGAGTGGAGCACTCATACAGGACATCCTTGGTGTCTCAAGTCTAAGGACCAGATACACCACTAGGACTACGGAATCGCTATCTGATAATAATGCATCATCAACCATCCAGCATTCCGTAAGCGGATCAATAAGTGAACTCATTCTCCAATGAGCACCTATACTATATCTCTAGTGACCCTACATGAGCAGCTATGAGACCAGCTGCATCCATCATATGGACGAGTATATAGCACACCAGTCTGTCCGGTTATCACGTTGTCCCTATTGAGTAACTTGTGACCGGGATTATTTAGGATTTGTGTTTAAAGGTGAATCGATCTCATTATCGTGATCTCATCACGATCTGATTCCCATTGCACAAATCCAAGGACATCACAATATATATATACATATATGCAATAGTTATAAAGTGATATATGCCAAAATATAACAAGCAAAAAAATTCTATATCAAGTCACACGTGCCATCACTCACATGATTGGCTTGCTGGGCACCTATGACTAGCACTTTGTAGGGATCCGGGACTTGACGGGGCGTGACTTCTCCGAGAGAGTAACTGCTGTAAGATAGCATCACCTTAACTCTCTCGGATCACTTCGGGATTTCCCGATCCCTGCTACAGTTGGAAACTTGATGGCCCGGTGGTAGGTGGACACCACCGCTTTCAAATTGTTGAGTGTCGGTCGATAGAGGATGACGTTGTAGGCCGAGGGTAGATCAACTACCATGAAGGTAGTCATTATCGTCTTTGCTCGTGACTCTTCCCCGATGGTGATAGGGAGGATGGTGGTCCCAAGTGGGGAGATAGAATCCCTTATGAACCCAGTGAGTGCAGACGCCATGGGGGTGAGGTCCTCCTTAGTCAAGCCGAGCTTCTTGAAAGCATCAAGATACAGTACATCGGCAGAACTCTCGGTGTCGACCATTACTCTTTTGACCCGAGTGTTGGCGATCCGGATGGAGATCACCATAGCATTGTCGTGATGGGAGTGCTCAACCTCTTCAGCTCCAAGAGTGATTTTAGGCTCCAGCTCGGGTCAGGGACGTTTCTCAACTGCGCTCCGGGCGTAGGCCTTCCTTGCCATGGAGCTACTGTCATCGGCTGCCAGTCCTCCAGAGATGACGTCGATTTGCCTTTCGATGGGTCCCCTAGGTCATGGAGTTGCTTCCTAGGGTTCCTCGAGGTAGTGCCTGAGGTGACCTCTTTGGATCAGGTCCTCGATTTGATTCTAGATGTCACGACAGTCTTTCGTGTCATGGTCGTAGTCTCGATGGAACCTGCAATATTTGGACCAGTCTTTTTGAGTTGCTTTCATGGGGTTGGGCTGTCGCAAAAGGCCCTTCTCCCTAATTTGGAGGAAGATCTCGGTACGAGATGCATTCAGAGGGAGAGGCGGGGGCCTCGAGAGTAGTAGCTCTTGTCGGTCGGACCTCCGGCAGCGTTGCACCAGGGCTGTTGAGGTCGTTCCTCGGGATTGTTCCATCCTTGGCCTCTTCCCATCTAGGCACTTTCCCACCACCAAAGCTTCGGCGGCGATGTACTAGTTGGCATGCTAGAGCATCTCGGGGATGGTTGATGGCAGCTTCTCGATCAATGACCAGAAGAACCTTGAAAGCTTCAAACTTATTAGAAATGCCTACATGATTAAAGAAGGATGAGCTTCTAGGAATCCCCGGATTTCAGTGGCGAAATGTGCCACGAATTGAGAAAGCGACTCATCTTCGCACTAGGATAACATGAGCAAGGTGGCCATGGAAGGTCTGGGTTGCAGACTAGTAAGGAAATTCTGCTCAAACTCCCTGGCGAGCTGGTCAAAAGATGAGATCGAGGACAAGCGTAGTCGGCTGAACCACGCTCGTGCCGCTCCCTTGAAGGTGGTCAGGAATGCCCGACACATCAGTTCATCGGAGGTGCCATAGAGGGCCATTTGAGCCTGAAACGCAGTGACGTGCTCTGCGAGATTAGAGCCGACGTCGTACGTTTCTAATGCCGAAAGCCTGAAGTTGTGGGGTACAGAGGCTTGTCCTATATTTCCTAAGTAAAAGGGGATCCGCCCAAGCTGCCTTCGCTTGACTCGCCTCGCGACTTCTAGAACTCACACTGGAACTTGTTCAAGCGTTGGTTGACCCGAGATAACTGGGTCCTAAACGAGTCATCCGCCGAGTCGGATGATATAGTGTCAGGCTCGGAGTGGGGCAAAGTGATTCGGCAGGGTGCGAGTATGCTTTGCTCGGGCGGACCTCTCGGGTCGATCGTCTACTCTCGGGCTTCTCCCATCTCAACTTGCTCCCTGTTCGGCCTTTGCAGTGTTAGGTCAGTCGGGGGAGCTGCTAGGCACATGATTTGGGGGATGAGTGGGATGATCATCTGCATCATCCCTACCAATGCCTGTACTTGTTTGGTCAGGCCGAGGAATGCCTCGGGTGATATAACCAGGGGTCCCGTGATAAGTCCGGGGCGCGACAGCCCCGCGTCGTTAAACATGCGTCGGTAGCGATTTGGCGTCAAGGCCAGGATCCCCCCATCTTTGAGGACGGGGAGGGGTTGATCTTCGGACCCAACAAAGGGGTGGCTGGTCGGTGGTTCTCCCTCGAGGAGAGCTCTTGTGAGATGCTCTTGCGACATAACCCTCCTTCTAGCACCAAAGATGTTAGTGAATAGATGTACTGTGGCTGATGAGTCAATACGGCTTGGTTCACGGGTCGATGTCGGGAGTCTTCGATCATCTGAGCTGGTTACTGAGGTCGGGAAGCTAGTTGATGGCTCTTGTTCGCGACGTTGGTTGATGGCTCTCCGTCGGGAAGCTGGTCGGTGCGTCAGGGGAGGCATTCTTTCTTGATCGAGGTGGTCTTGCTTTGGGGATGATCGGTCTCCTGCATAAAAGGCCTCGTCGAGTGGTTACCGACTATGGTCCCTCAACGAGTAAGTCAATGTGGGGTTCTGCTTTTCCTCTTTTTTCTTCTCTCTCTGGGTGGGATGCTGGCTAGGGGCTTTTATACTACTGTACGAGAGTCGATCGTATACGGGTTTAGCATGGCGACCGATCCTCAAGGAGTGAGATGGTACAATTGTGCGTTCGCCATCCCGGGCTTACCAGGATGGGACATGCCGAGTGGTGTCTTGGTACGGTTGCTGGCTCAGCGCATGGGAATGCTTCTCTTATTGACTTGGTCATAGCGTGGCGTGACATTGATTGTGATGTGGCCTAAGCTTGAAATATACCTTATCAAACATGGTTTATAAAGAATGACATGATGAATCCCAAATACAAACCTTGTTCATTTAGGAAGCATAGATGCTTTTAATTTCGGCAAACATAACAACATGGTTTACAAAGAATGACATGATGAATCCGGAATACAAACCATCAATTAAGTCGCAAGCTTTGTTCATTTAGGAAGCATAGATGCTTTTAATTTCGTCAAACATAGCAACATGGTTTACAAAGAATGTGATATGCTCCTTCATCCTAGTGTTAGAGTGGGTGTATGAAATAATTCCAAAACATTCATGATGATAATAAGACCAATTGAATTAGTAGAAGATTAATCGTGAATATAAATCGTCCAAAAACAACCTTTGATCATTTAGGAAAGGAAAAATTCTTCTAATTTTCATGCACTTCAATATGGTTTACAAGATCTTACATAAGCTTTTCAAGCTAAAAACTACTCAGCCTCTAAAATGATACTGATGTAGAGACCTTTATTTCGCATGTAAGTGCTTAAGCATAATGACATCGGGTAGTAACTCACTCCTGCGGCAAATCCTAGTATGGATAGCGGTAATAGGAACGTACGACTTCAATCAAACAGGAACGGGTTGGACAAGCAACAAAGTGATACGGTCTTTCATGGTAGTGTTGGAGTGGGTGTATGAGTCAATATACTTGTATAGGTCTTCCGTAGAGCGTGACAAGTTAACTACTCTTTCGAGCAAAGGCATGGGGACTGCAGTTGGATTGATACATTCTTTGTTCACATCGTTCCATGCATCATGGACCAACACCTGCAGCTTCTTGCATGCCTCATTTGCATCCGCGTCGTACTGTTTCATGTAGCATTCTACTGTGGAAGCAGTGTGTCCTCGTTCTTGCTCCAGCTGCAACATCACCGACGGTTAATTAAATAACTTGTGTTATTAATCCTATTTAACTTAAGGGATAAGGAAATCAATCTATCATAGTCATTTAAATTACCGGTACTGTGATAGAATTTGATATCTGTATGGCTAGTTGTATTCACGTTGTTATAGAGTACCAATATTCCATCATCTCAAACCACCTCTTGTTCACTAAAATGATCATTCTTTTAATAAGCTAAATT
This sequence comes from Musa acuminata AAA Group, assembly GCF_036884655.1. Lineage (NCBI taxonomy): Eukaryota > Viridiplantae > Streptophyta > Magnoliopsida > Zingiberales > Musaceae > Musa > Musa acuminata. The sequence goes on along the minus strand of NC_088357.1, from coordinate 20,074,102 downwards.
ATAAAATTACAAGAGGAGCTCTGCAAATTAGAGCATAAAAAATGACCAACTGAGAAGACCACTCTCCTCTCCAAAACAATACAACATGAGTGAAATATTCACTAAAATGGAATGGCTAATTAATTATCAACATGATGGACCTGAAATGTTCATAAGTTAACCCTTTGACAACAAAAAATGCCTCTCATTTTTGTGTTAAATAGCATTCGTAACTCACGACAACTTTGTAGGAGCAAAATAAGAGAAAAAAAAAATTCAAAGCAAGTATTTATAGAAACTAATAATACCTCATGTGAATTTATGTCATCCACCACACGAAAAATTATCGAGGAAGCTTTGAGGATCGTAGGGTAACTCGTAACCCATTCAAATGCCTCCTTCGTTGCCACATCTCCCATGCCCACGAAAGAGGCACAAGCAAGCAGGGGATATGCAATTGTCATCATTGATATACGCAGATGTTCTTCTACTGTTGGCACGTATCCTTCCACACCCCATTTGGATTCCTCAAAATAAAATCTGGCCAAGGTTTTAATCTGCATTCAAGGCAAAATAAGATACATGAATTCATAATAAGGAAATCCAGCGAACTATACTGATTAAAGGCACAGCAACACACTTCTTCCTTTAGATATAGCATGCGATACTTCTCCTCTGGTGCTAGCTCATCTTTCATTTCTTCCAAGTTATTGATCAGCTTGAGATAATAGTCTTTCATGTAGTCTGGTAGCTGATCAACAGCCTGGGCTTCCCACCTAAATATAGAACTTAATGATCCTTAGAAAACGTAACTATGATATAATCATAACAATTATGTTCGCTATATCATAACATATATTATCATAAGATGAAATAATAAAGAACTTCAATACATACTAATATTCTGCATATGAAATTTTCAAACCTTTGGATAGCATCGGTAAGGAGTCGGCTCTCCTCTAGTGTGCTATAGTTATCATAAATATCATCCATGATGGAAGTCAGGGCTCCCAATTTCAGAGTCATTACTCGTGCACGAGAATAGTGAGGTTCACTGAACACTGCAAGCATCCAGTAATAGCATTCCACCAATCGGTCTCGGACAAAACTTAGACTCTCGGCGAGGGCCAAATCCTTCCACCATCTTGATTGCATTAACAAACAATCAATAAGTTATTCACAACTCAAATAAATGATCTCCTGACCTTGTTAATATTTTTTTCTCTAACACATTACAACATATCATGTAACATGAAGCTATTAATCGACATGTGTATATAAACCTTTTTCTCTAACATGTGTATATAAACCTTTTTCTTAGGCACATGAAAAATAAACCTTTTTAGGCGCATGAAAAATCTAATGTAGTTGCAAACGACTATTTGGTTGCTCCATATTCAAGTCCTATCGAGTGAGAGTTAATGATTTTGCATTAATTACTAGAATAATAAACCATATTAGAAAATAGAAAAAACTTACATGGAGAGGCTTTTAAGCTCCTCACGGTGAAGCGATTGGACTAGATTGAAATCTAGCTTGGCAAGCTCTAATAACACATCATTTCGTGTTGCATCCTCTTGGTAGATGGAGATGTAGTTTCTTGTCAAGAGCCTTTTGGTTCTTCGAAATAGAGGTGTCTCAAGGGAAAGAGACACTTTCGACAGTAAAGGTGGTTCGAGATCGCTTAACATGGAGGTAAGTATGCTTCTTGTAAAAGAAATGGCTTCGTCAAGTATTGTCTCTCCATGTGTTCCAAGGTACGCTGCGTTGTATAAGCTTAATAGTCCCTCCACATCACCCTTCAAGTCAGACATGAAACTTCCTTCCTCATCTTTAAACTTGTTAAAGACATCTGCACTACGAAGCAGTGTATTCACGTCTACCGCAGACTATTTGGTGAAATATAACTGAAATCCTGCTTACTCTTGTCTACCACGAACTATTTAGTAACAACAGTTGCTTAAGCCTCTTTAAGTCAATTTTGCAGATCTTGTCATCAAAATGTTTAATTGATCCGGCGTCAAACTTCATTTTGGATTGCCAAACCAAATGTAACTAAAGCTAGTCTAACGTGGCATTTATTTCTTTCATCATATAGGAGTGTTCAGTTCTTATATGTTCTTACACTCTCAAAGATTGAAGAAGACTACCTGGAGATATGTTATATCCATGTTGTCTAAGTAATCGAAATCGAAGAGAGGCCTCGTAGAGGCCATGTGTGTTAAAATCTGCATCATAGACTTTGCTTAATGCATCGCTTATCTCCTTCTCAAAATGATAGGCCACTCCAAGAAGTTGGATGGCATCGATCAATTGCATGGTCTGCAGTAAATCACTGTAGTCCTGCAGCATGCTCCTTATTTGCTCCCTTAGTTCTCTTGATCTTTCCTTCATCCATGCATGATTGTTCTGCATCAAATTGCAACGTAGAATGATACAACAATGCAGGTATTCATTCCCGACCATATGAAGCGACGGGCCCACTTCTTGCAGATAGGCCAAAGCATGTTTGATTATAATAGATGCGTAGAATTTGCTCAGCTAGCAAGTTGTGCACATTGTATTTTCACGTAACCATGTTTAGTTCAGGTGCAAAAGTTATAGAATGCCGTGCTTTAGAAGAGGATGATGAGACTTGCGTAATGTAGAAGTCACACTCAAGTTTAGTTGTACTTAGATGCATGCCTGAGCTTCGGAAGAGGGTGAGACATGCGTAATGAAGTAGTCACCCCAAACGCTGGGATGGTAGCCCGAGGTCTTTCGAGCGACCTCCTCAACACCGCTTGCGACGAGGCACCGAGAGCTCATGGTCTCCTCCCCTAATCACTCCACCATATATATAATAATAAGTCGCCTTGTGGAATTGTGAGAGAGAGGAAGCCCTTATGGCTCAATATTTATAGGGGTTGAGCGATTGCCGTAATTATGTTATTACTGCGTGGCAATCAAATCTGGCATCTGGATCAACACGCAGGCTAAGCTGATGTGGCCAACAGTAGGATATATATTATTAAAGGCCAAGTTGCTGGTTACTGAATTGAATGTGGCATGTGATCTGGTTTGATCGGTGGCGTACAGGTGGGGTTCTGCAGTCGTTGTCTCTCCCAATTGATATTTGCCCTCTATCTCGAGAAACGCACCCCAATCATAGAAGGCTGTCTGCTGTGACATATGCTTGCATCTCAAAAGATATAATGCATGTCGAATAAAATGCAATTGACAATCTTACTCTTCTTGATAAGTAAGATCTTTTATATCCTTCAAATATTCTATATGTATTTCGTGAATCACCTTTTATAATTATCATAATAATTTATATATTAAATATCATCCAGGAAAACTATGCTTAACAAGGCCAATAAAGTGAATTCCATAAATAATATTTTTCACCACTATGATGGTGGCTATATAATTCCATAAGTTTAACTTCTAACGTATTATTTCCCGTATTGATCATTTTTTGCTGGAAGGGGGTATATCTTTCATTACTACTGGATCAAGGGAGACTGCTCCATCTTAAAAATTAATGTTGGGTCATCTAATGGACCATGAATGTATATATTTTTTAAAGTAGAAAGGAAAAAAAAAAAAAAAACAAGAATGGGGTTGGTTATTAAAGATTTGATTGCATGGATAGTCTAAAGGCATCTGATTCTTTGAATAAAGTCATCTTAAGAAGGATGAAGGGTTGGTTATTAAGGATCTTTGTATTATGAAGATTACCTTATAAGGTAAGAAGATTCTACCGTATCCGTATGGGTTTGATGATCTTTGGATTCATATAGTCAAGGCAAATTATGATCTTATTAATCATTCAGAGGATTTTTATTCTGTGAAATGTTTCTAGAGTTGGAGACATTTTTTTTTTTCAAGTTTTCGCTTCCATTTGTGAAGGTTTTGTTAAATTTGTAAGTAACGAATCTTCGATTTGGGTTTTGGATAATCCTTTGATATATTTTGTTCGATTGTTAAATTTGTAAGTAACGAATCCCTCAGGTTGTATCATATACACTTTCTCCTTGAGGTTCCCATTGAGGAATGCAGTTTTCACATCCATCTTCTAGATCTCATAATCATAGTGTGCTGCAATAACCAATAGAATTCTGATGGATTTTAGCATTGCTATGGGTGAGAAGGTTTCGTCATAGTCAACACTTTGTCTTTGACGATACCCCTTAGCTACTAGCCTTGCTTTATAGGTCTCTACCTTTTCATCTACTCTGATCTTTTTCTTAAAGATCCACTTGCAATCGATGGGTACAATACCTTCGGGCGCATCAACTAAGTTCCAAACCTTATTGGAGTATATAGAATCCATCTCAGAATTCATGGCTTCTTGCCACTTCCCGGAGTCTATACTCATAATAGCCTCTTCGTAGGTCTGAGGATCAATATCCTCTACATCCTCTCCTCTAATATGTCCCACATATCTCTCAGGAGGATGGGATACTCTATTAGACCTGCGTAAAGTTGAAACTTATGTATTAGGTACCTGAACAGACTCGGGCTGTAGAGTGGTGCTTGAGCTTGGTTCTCCAACCTCGCTCAATTCTATCATTCTCCCATTGTCTCCACCAAGAATGTGTTCCTTCTCAAGGAACACTGCTCTCTTAGCTACAAAGACCTTTTGGTCCTCGAGATGATAGAAATAATACCCAAAAGTTTCTTTGGCGTATCCCACAAATTTGCATCGCTCTGTCCTTGATTCTAACTTATCGGGGTTGTGTCTTTTGACATGGGCAGGGTAGCCCCAAATCTTAACAACCTTAAGATCAGGCTTCTTCCCTTTCCATATCTCATATGGTGTAGACACGACTGACTTAGTTGGAACTATGTTCAGAAGGTAAGCTGCGGTTTCTAGGGCATATCCCCAGAATGAGATGGGTAGGACAGCGAAACTCATCATGGACCGTACCATATCTAATAATGTATGATTTCTCCTTTCAGAGACACCATTGAGCTGAGGTGTATAAGGAGGTGTCCATTGGGATAATATCCCATGGTCCTTGAGGAACTAAGTGATCTCTGTACTTAAGTACTCACCTCCTCGATCTGATCGAAGAGTTTTGATACTCTTTTCAGTCTGGTTCTCCACCTCATTCTTATACTTTCTGAATTTCTCAAAGGCCTCAGACTTGTACTTCATTAAGTACACATATCCATACCTTGAGAAATTATCAGTAAATGTAATGAAGTAGGAGTAACCTCCAATGGCATAAGTTGACATGGGTCCATATACATCACTATGTATGAGTTCCAACAACTCAGTGGCTCTCTCTCTAGTTCCATTAAATGGAGAGTTGGTCAGTTTTTCACGAATGCAAGGGTCACAAGTTGCATATGACATATAGTCGAATGGATCTAGATATCCATCATTTAGCAACTTTTGAATCCTTCTTTCATGGATGTGACCTAGCCAACAATGCCACAGGTATGCACTGTTCAACTCATCTCGTTTCCTTTTGGACACATTTACATTCATAATATGTGGAGTGGTGTCTAACATAAATAAACCATTATGCAATGTTCCTTTCGTGATGATCTTATCATCTAATAATATCGAACAACCATTGTTCTCAAAAACAAATTTATATCCACTAACTGTTAAACATGAAATGGAGATAATGTTTTTGATAATAGAAGGAACAAAATAACATGCATCTAATGCAATAAAAGCTCCACTAGGTAGATGTAGGGCGACCTCGCCAACAACTACTATAGCAACTTTTGCTCCATTACCCATCTTGAGATCCATCTTGCCTCTCTCTAGTCTCCTAGGCCTTGCCAGAACCTGCAATGAATTGTATATATGATAAGCACTACCGGTATCCAATACTCATATGTTATCATAAGAGTCTGACAAATGGAGACTGATCATGAATGTACCTGAAGCTTCATCAAGCTTTTGTTTCACCCTTTCTGCAAGGTACTCTTTGCAGTTTCTCTTCCAGTGCCCATCTTTACCACAGTGGAAGCACTGGCCTTTGTCCTTTGCTGGGTCTTTCTTAGCAACCTTTGCTTTACCTGGTTTGCCCTTGCCCTTTCCCTTCTTAAGGGACCTTTCTGCTTTCCTTTTCTTTTTGGTCTCACTAGTGTAGAAAACTGGTTTCTCTTTCTTAATAGTACTCTCTGCCTCCCTCAACATATTGAGAAGCTCTGGGAGAGTCCCTTCAAGCTTATTCATATTAAAATTCATTATGAATTGTGAAAAGGAATCTGGTAGGGACTAAAGCACAATGTCCACACACAAGTTATCCTCTAGGACCATTCTTAGACCTGTGAGTTTCTCTATCCACTCAATCATCTTTAGGACATGGTTCTGAACCGGTGTCCCCTCAGTCATCCTAGTGCGGAAGAGGCTCTTAGATATCTCATATCGCTGAGTCCTTTCTTGTTCCTCAAACAATTTGCGGGCATGTAGGAGAATGGATCTGGCATCCATCTTTTCATGTTGTCTCTGTAACTCAGGAGTCATAGAGCCTAACATATAGCACTGAGTATGAGTGGAGTCATCAATGTACTTCACGTAGCGAGCGATCTCATCCTCGTTTGCCCCTTCTTCGGGCGCAGGCATCACTGTATCAAGGACGTACACGATTTTCTCCGCTGTGAGAACAATTCTCAAGTTACGGAGCCAATCCGTATAATTTGGACTAGAGAGGCGGTTGACATCAAGTATGTCACGTATGGGATTTGAAAACGACATAAAGATGCAGCAGAAATGAATAAAATGCAGATTTTACAAGAAATAAACTATCAAGATATGGACTTCTATCTTAATATGCTCCCACTATTTTACTAACGAGTCACGCGATACCCTCAGCACGTGAAACAGAAGTCTCCGGCAGACTTATAGTGGGGATCAGGATCCAATCAGCGTCTTAGTGTAACCTCGAGGGACTCGACCAATCACACTAAGCCTAAAAGGTAGGCAACTCTTGTCGATCACAACTCCTTGTGATTCCCGTCCTGTTCGGCCTCCGAATCACCATGGCCTTGAGGGACTCGACCAACCATGACGCTCGGTTAAGTCAACACCTTCGTTACAAGATGAGTCTGATTTGATGATATACCCTCGAGGGACTCGACCAAGTATACCATGCCCTCAGGTCACCGGTGACATCTCTATGTCGTAAGAAAGATAGCGAATTGCGATATAGGTGAGTCTCGAGGGACTCGACCAACTCAACCTACACCGGGAATCGATTCTTACTTATAACGATGGAAGGCCACGTGGGTCAATCTAATTGCCTCACGTTTACCGACTTAATATTATCGAGAGATGTTTCTATGATTTGGTCTCCTAATATGACATGTCACATATATACATATTTAATATATATCTACATCGCATGCAAATATATATACTTATCTAGTATGTGTATAAGCAATTACACTAGATGATCATGGACCACAACCTAATATGATTAGGCCCGAGCTAGTAGGCCTAATCACTCACATCAAGATCTATGTGTGCAACGGTGCATCTCCATGCCCTGTGATCGTCCATCTCGTCCTCGTCGGTTCCGTCGACATCTTGATGCATCTTCATGCATCACGATCATCCGTCTTGTGGGTCCCGCTATCGCATCCACGCTCCCGCTACGCCTCCTCATGTGATTACAACTTAATCATAGGCACGCAGGCCGGACAATAAATGAGAAATATAATGGAGGCTCGCAGATCTCAATAATAATAATCACAAGTACACACATCACACGGTCCATGATCATCCGTCCACACATCATATATCACATGTATAAATAATCATCATCATGTAGGACTACTAGATAATAATAAAAAATAATAATCAACTAAACTTTTTAATTAATTAATATTTTCTGAAATCAGGGACATTATAGGGAATTTCTGAATTCATAGGGGTATTTTTGTAATTTGGACAAAAGACAGAAACTAAAATTTCTCAAATTTCGAGGGGCAAAACTATCTTTTGCCCAGAAAACCCTAATGCCCTTTCTCCTTTTCGCTGCTGTTGTCACCGCCACCTTGCCGACGGCGGCCTGTGCGGTGGGGCGAGGGCACTGCCCTCGCCAATAGGCGGCACGCCCACTAGCGACGTTGCCGCTGTGGGTGGGCGCCCCCTTCGGGCACCGCCGCCACCATAGGTCATCCGCTACCCTGCGGCGCCTCTGCCCGTGGGCTGCCAGCCCCGTCGGCAACAAGCCTGCTGCAAGCAGGCCGCCGGCCGGTTGCAGTAGACGCAGCCCCTGTGCTGCCCGCCTTCGGCTGCGTTGCACGCACACAGATCGAGGGCAGTAACTGTTGCTGCCCTTCCTTGTTTTTGCATCAACAATTTTGACGTCAAAATTCTTCCTAAACACAACACACGCAGTTCAAAACCAATCATTTGCACGAACAACCTGGCTTTGATACCACTGTTGGGAAATCTTTATGGGGGCAACATCACATGCGCAGCGGAAGAACAAGAAAACAAAATCCCCGATTCCCAAAGAGATGTTCGTCGTCGTGCGAAGATTGGTACCCAAAAATTCGCGAAACATGAAACTGCGTATAGAGTAGATTGTGTTACCTAGGGAGATCGTATATCCCTGTTTCCTTACAGATCCTTAGGAAATGGTGAAGGAGGTCAGGCGTCCTCCTCTCTAGCGATGATCCACACAGCAGGGTTGCGACGACGCTCCTCAAAACTCCAGGCCTATTTTGAGGTGGAGAGAGAGAGGAGAATAGGAAAGGCAAACAAGAGCTCTCTAGCCTATGGGGCTCTGAATCCCTCCTATTTATAAAGGTCCCCTGTCAAACCCTAATAGGTCCTCCCTTAGTGGGTAGTGGATCTGCATCCAATAAGACAAGGGCTCCGTCGGATATCTCGTATCCGAACCTCTACTCATCGCAATGCCTACCATATGTGTGTGACCCTCTAGGCCCAATATCGAGCTGGTCGTGAGTCATACCTGTCAGAACTCCTTCTAACTCAGTGAATTATTATCTTTGTAATAATTCACTCGACTCATCGACTACGGACGTACTAGGCCACTACACCGTAGTCCCTAGATGATACAGGGGAATCCAATCCATTGGACCTGTCTGTCCTCAGTTACTGTGTACCTATAGTCCCTCATCCATCTATTATCCTAGAGACGGAATATCGAGCATGGTGTTGTCAGACCCATACGGTTTCTACTCGAGTCTCGCTCTAATCAGATTCTCCCGGAGAACTCTTTCTCCCTCAACCTGAATGACCCTGGCCAGGGATTTGTCTGAGCAAGAACACATGGGATATTCCTCTCATGACGTTGAGAGTGGATGATCCTCTATCGACACTCAATAGCTCTCGTAAGGTCGACTACCACTCCCAATGACCAGCTGTACTAGATCTGGGATAGCCAAACCTATAAGTCTGGTATCAAAGAGTAGAGCACTCATACAGGACATCCTTGGTGTCTCAAGTCTAAGGACCAGATACACCACTAGGACTACGGAATCGCTGTTTGACAATAAGGCATCATCAACCATCCAGCATTCCATAAGCGGATCAATCAGTGAACTCATTCTCCAATGAGCACCTGTACTGTATCCCTAGTGTCCCTACACAAGCAGCTATGAAACCAGCTGCATCCATCGTATGGATGGGTATACAGCACACTAGTCTGTTCGGTTATCACGATATCCCTCTCGAGTAACCTATGACCGGGATTATTTAGGATATGTGTTTAAAGGTGAATCGATCTCACTATCGTGATCTTATCACGATCTGATTCCTATTGCACAAATCCAAGGACATCACAATATATGTATGCATTTATGCAATAGTTATAAAGTGATATACGCCAAAATATAATAAGCAAAAAGATTCTGTATCAAGTCACACTTGCCATCACTCATATGATTGGCTTGCTGGGCACCTATGACTAGCAAATTTTACTACATACAAGCTAGCTTTTCATCACAACATATAAGCACAAGAGCATAGCAAGATTCTTAAGTTCAATCATGGCAATTCAACACTTGTTTCTTGTGCAAGATTGCACTTTGCTTTTCTTTGCATGTTCTGACTAGCAAAAGCTTTCTCCCATTTGTTTTTGTCAAAAAGAAGGGAAGAGCACAAGCTAGCCAGCATTTGCCTTGAGCTAGCAATCTTTCTCCCCCTATGTCATTGCCGAAAAGAAGGGAGAAATTAATGGCTAAAAAATTTAATCATTATACAAGCCATATTATAAAATCATGTCATGATATCAAGAAAAATTCAAGAAGGACATGATTCATTTGACAAATCTTTTTAATAGAGCAAAAGAATTATACAACCAAGGATCATGATTAAAATATATCAATATCATAGATCAAGTCATGATTCATGATTCATTATAAAGCAAATTAATTTTCAATCATCACATAAGGCATTTAAAGAATTTTTGAAACATAGGAGAATGATTAATTTAAGCATGCAATGTTTCAATCAAATTCAAGTCATGAATACCAATACTTTCATATTGTGAGTATCAATTCATGAATATCAAAAGATATTATTTGTGATTCCAATTTTGCAAGATCAAAATTATGATTTAGATAAAACTCATTCAAGTCAAATCGTTAACTTGAAACTCATAATCAAGTCATCAAAATCAATTCCGAGATTCATAAAATATCATGAAATCATTAATCTCGATCAGATTGGAAGGATATTTTTTAAGTAATTCTTTTTCATCTAAGCATGTCTTAGTCTTTATATGTCAAATCAAGATAAGCATGAAGGTTCAAGATGTAAAGGCAAAATCTTATAAAACAACTCTTCAAACAAGATTTTAAACATCTATTTTCAAGCTATATAAAGAGTAAGTCAAGGATTCAATTATCTCATGTCATGAATTCCAACGTGCATCTCAAATTATCAACATCACATTAAAAAGATATTTCAAAAAGATATATCGATAAGTGATTCATTTGTATCATTTCATTCATTTGGAAGATTCTCCTCTTTGGTAAATAAGTCTACGAGAACAAAATGAATTAAGGGAGATGTAACATGATTGAAGCATTGAACATGATTTATATTTAAAATGTGCCTCATGTCATAAGTATGAATCAAGCATTTCTGAAAACTGAAATCATCCTCAAAGTCACATTCAATAAATTCATACATGACAAGCATAGATTTATTTAAAAGACGATAAGATAGAGGATCGCATTTCATTTTTATAAATTTCTATTCGTATGATTTGCTTCTTATAAGCATTTCTTTACCTTTAATAAAATAAGTGTCAATATTTAAGATGAAAAAACAAATCATCAAGCATGATCCCATGATAACATCCTTTTAATATCTTGATATTCATCATCAAGTATGATTTCAAAAATTATGTTCAAGAGAAATCATTAAGACCAAATGCATGATCATTTATTTTCAAAATATTCAACATATTTATTTTCATGAGATTCACAAGATTGGTAAAATAAATTCATTAATCTCAATAGGATAGAGAATTCATTTCCATTTCATACAATTGATTTCATGTGAGGGTATTTAAGTCTTTTGTGAAAACATGTATCATCATTTAAAATTGAAACATAAGTTTCACCATTAAGCCGTCAAGACCAAACACATCATGATATCACATATATCATCAAAAGACTATCAAGAAATTCATACATAGATGTACATGCATTATGTCATCTTAATTCGTCATAAAAATGATTAGACCAAAAACATATTAATCTAAAATGAGAGTTTCAAATCAACATTTCAAAAACTCATGCATGACATAAAATCATCAAGATACACATGCATGGATTAATCCTAAGCATTATCACATATCATATAATTATCATCCCTAATGTTGCATACATCATTCAACATTTCAAAACATAATATGCATGAAACCTTAGCAATATACTTTTCATGATCAAAATTTTAATTTTTCAATGATGCTAAAAAGAAAAACATGATATAATTTTTTTAAAAAATAATTTTTTATTTCCTATTCCTACTATCTAAATTAAGCACTCATGAAAAACTTCAAGTAATTTCAAAATAATTCAAGAGAGTTGAGTTACTTACCTTGTAGTCGAAGTTCGTCAAAGCCCAATTCACCGTTTCACCTTTGGAAGTTTTTTATTCATCCTTGCCTTCCTCTTCTTTGGCCTCTTCCTCCATTCAAGTTCATTATTTATTTTAGATTTTTGTTTAACAAACTTATTAAGATTTAGTGTTCGAAGTTCAAGTTCATCATTGTTCTCATCACTTGAGTCATCGCTCAAGTGGTATTCATTTGTCCAGAGTTCCAAATCCGTCCTGTTTTTTAGAAGGTGATTTTGTTCATCATGTGCATTATGTACCATTTCATATGTCATCAACGAACCAATTAGTTCTTCAAGTGGAAAAATATTTAAATCTTTTGTTTCTTGTATTCCGATTATTTTAGGATCCCACCTTTTTGGAAGGGATCTTAAGATTTTTCTTACGAGATCAAAATCCGAAAAACTTTTATCGAGTCCTTTTAGACCATTGACGACATTCGTGAAACATATGTACATGTCGCCAATAGTCTCGCTCGGTTTCATTCAGAAAAGTTCAAAAGAATATATCAAAAGATTGATTTTTGACTCTTTTACTCTACTTGTGCCTTCGTGAGTCACTTCGAATATATGCCAAATATCAAATGCAGTTTCACAAACTGAAACACGATTGAACTCATTTTTATCAAGCACACAAAATAAGGCATTCGTAGCCTTTGCATTAAGAGCGGATGTCTTCTTCTCCAATTTATTCCAATCGATCATTGGACGAGAAGACTTCAAAAATCCATTTTCTACAAGATTCCAAAGTTTAAAATCCATTGAAATAAGGAAGATCCCCATTTGGGTCTTCCAATAGGTATAGTCCGTCCCATTGAACATGGGTAGATGTGTAATAGAGTGGCCCTCTTGGTTTTCGACGTATGCCATCTATCTTGGGTTTTTATCCATTTGAGAGTTAACCCCGCTCTGATACCAATTGTTATGATCAAGAGTACTAAGAGGGGGGCGGGGGGGGGGGGGGTGAATTAGTGCTGAAAAAAACTTTCGATGATTAAAACTATGTTCGTATGTTGAAATCTGATTCCGATGTAAAAGTCATTTCGTGCAGATAATAACTTTGAAAGCTTACAGAAACATATTTGAAGTAAAGTAAGGAAGATAGTTTATAGTTAAGATAGAAATCAGAATGTAAGCGCAAACTAAAATATGATGTTCGTACGATAAAACCGATTTCCGTCTTAACGCCGATTTGGAAAATACTTAACTATGAAACAAGTTCATAAATGATCAGAAGGCAATAAGCTATTGAGGAGGTTTGCAGTAAAGATAAGATGCTCAAAGTAAATGCAAACCGAGATTTAGAGTGGTTCGGTCAATCTTGCCCTACATCCACTTTTGGCTTCCTCTACTGATGAGGTCACCGACGTCCACTAGAGGCCTTCCTTCAATAGGCGAAGGCCAACCACTCTTTTACAATTTCACTCCTTTTGATGGGCTTAGGAGACAACCCTTACAAACTTTTCTCTCCTCTCTTGAAAGATCAAAACTTGGAAAAAGAGGGAGGAGAACTTCTAGCCTTTACAACACTTTTGAGCTCTAAAAATCATAGAGTAAGATTGGATTTTCGGTGCCCTTTCATGCAGGAAAGGGTGGGGTATATATAGGCCCCAAACTAGTTTGAATTTGGAGTTCAAAAATATCTTTTCCCGGATTTTTGGGGTTCTAGCGGTACCACCTCTTGATTGGGGCAGTACAACCGCTTGGCAGCTTGGAGACTGAGCTTCTGGGTGGTGCCACCGCTTGACAAAGGCAATTGCACTGCCCAGTCTCGCTTGGAGATTGAGCCCTGGTGGTGCCACCGCTTGACTGGGGCGGTTGCACCACCTGGCAGAGCTTAGAGACCGAGCTCAGGCGGTTCCACCACCTATCAGGGGCAGTTGCACCGCCCAGTCTCGCTCGGAGACTGAGCCCAAGCGGTGCCACCGCCTAGCAGGAATTTTGGTCCGAATGGGTTGATCCATTCAGCCCAATTTGGGTCTATCAAGGGCCCAATTGCCCCCAGATTAAGTTAATGGGATCACCTTCCATTCCTAACTTAATCTACATGCTAACTATGACATTTCTTAAGACATTTACTACAACTTGCTCCGGTGCGTCAATCGCTTCTTCTGATGAGCTTTCGGTGAACTTCCGACGAACATCCGACGAACCTTAGGCGATGCTCTAGCGGACTTCCGGCAAACTCCTGGACTTGCGATGATCCACTTGGCAAGTTCCGATGAGCTTCTTTTGGCAAGTTCCGATGAGCTTCTTTTGGCAAGCTCCTGGACTTCTCGGATTTGTTCCCGCAGAACCTCAGATGATCGTTCGGACTTCCGTCGAACTCTCGAACTCCCAATGTGATCATAGTCTTGACTCCGAAACAACTCCTATTGCATGTCTTACTTCCATTGTAGTTAATCCTGCACATGTAAAATAAAACTTCAATCGAGATAATTAATCCTAAGTAATTAACCAAGTTGTCCGGTATGTCATTGGTCCCTCGACGCTTCATCCGATTCTTCGATGCATCATCCTCTCTTGCGGCTTATTGCCCAATCGGCCAGTTGACTCCACAACTCGATATCCTTGGCACAATACCTGCTCGTCTTGGCCTGATGCCTGAGTCCACGGCCCGAAGCCTTATGTCGATACGTCGATCGATCCACCGGCTCAACGTCCAATATTCTGATATGTTTCTCTAGCACAACCTGATTTTTCCTGCTTTAATTATCTCATCCTGATCGAAGCATCTTGCATCACTCAAAACATAGATTAAAACATAAACATATATCAAGTGGTTTCATCATCAAAATACGAGATTCAACAAAACAAACCATTATGCAATGTCCCTCTCATGATGGTCTCATCATCTAATAATATTGAACAACCATTGTTCTCAAAAACTAATTTATATCCACTAACTGTCAAACAAGAAATGGAAATAATGTTTTTGATAATAGAATGAACAAAATAACATGCATCTAATACAATAATAGCTTCACCAGGTTGATGTAGGGCAACCTCACCAATAGATACTACAACAACTTTTGCTCCATTGCCCATTTTGAGGTCCATCTTACCTCTCACTAGTCTCCTAGGCCTTACCAGACCCTACAATGAATTGTAAATATGATAAGCCCTACCAGTATACAATACCCATGTGTTATCATAAGAGTCTAACAAATAAAGACCGATCATGAATGTACTTGAAGCTTCTCCAAGCTTCTATTTTACCCTCTCTGCAAGGTACTCTTTGTAGTTCCTCTTCCAATGCCCATCCTTTCTGTAGTGGAAGCATTGGCCTTTGTCCTTTGCTGAATCTTTCTTAGCAACCTTTGCTTTACCTAGTCTGCTCTTGCCCTTGCCCTTCTTAAGGGATTTTTCTGCTTTCATTTTCTTTCTGGTCTCACTAGTGTAGAGAATTAGCTTCTCTTTCTTGATAGTACTCTCTGCCTCCCTCAATATATTGAGAAGCTCTAGGAGAGTCACCTCAAGCTTGTTCATATTAAAATTCATTATGAACTGTGAAAAGGAATTTGGTAGGGACTGAAGCACAAGATCCACTCTCAGGTTATCATCTAGGACCATTGCTAAACCTGTGAGTTTCTCTATCCACTCAATCGTCTTTAGGACATGGTTCTGAACCGATGTCCCCTCAGTCATCATAGCGCGGAAGAGACTCTTGGATATTTTATATCGCTAAGTCCTTCCTTGTTCCTCAAATAGTTTACAGACATATAGGAGAATGGATTTGACATCCATTTTTTTATACTGTTTCTGTAACTCAGGAGTCATGGAGCCCAACATATAACACTAAGCAAGAGTGGGGTCATTAATGTACTTCATGTTGCGAGCAATCTCATCCTCACTTGCCCTTTCCTTGGGCATAGGCATCACTATATTAAGGATGTATATGATTTTCTTCGCCGTGAGAATAATTCTTAAGTTGTGGAGCTAATCCGTATAATTTGGAATAGGGAGATAGTTGGCATCAAGTATGCCACGTAAGTGATTTAACAATGACATTTTATAAAAATAAAGATGTAGTAGAAATAAATAACATGTAGATTTTATAAAAAATAAATAGTTAAGATATGAATTTCTATCTTAATATGCTCCCACTATTTTACTAGCGAGTCATGCGACACCCTCAACACGTGAAACGGAAGTCTATAGTAAACTTCTAGTGGGGATCGGGATCCAATCAGCGTCTTAATGTAACCTCGAGGGACTCGACCAATCACACTAAGCTTGAAAGGTAGGCAACTCTTGCTGATCACAACTCCTTGTGATTCCCATCCTGTTTGGCCTTCGAATCACCATGATCTCAAGGGACTCGACCAACCATGATGTTCGGTTAAGTCAACACCATCATTACTAGATGAGTCTGATTTGATGGTATACCCTGGAGGGACTCGACTAAGCATACCATGTCCTCAGGTCACCAATGACATCTCTATGTTGTAGGCAAGATAGCGAATCGCGATAAAGGTAAGCCTCGAGGGACTCGACCAACTTAACATACACCGAGAATCAATCCCTACCTATAATGATGGAAGGCCATGTTGGTTAATTTAATTGTCTTACGTTTAATGACTTAATATTGTAGAGAGAGGGGTTTCTTTGATTTGGTCTCCTAATATGACATGTCACACACATACATATTTAATATTTATCTACATCGCATACATATATATATATATATATATATACATATCTAGTTAGTGTATAAACAATCACACATCATATGAGCAATTATACTAGATTATCATGGACCACAACCTAATATGATCAGGCCTGAGCCAGTGGGCCTAATCACTCACATCAAGATCTATGTGTGTAGTAGTGCATCTTCATGACCTGTGATCGTGTCTATCTCATCTTCGTTGGTTCCGTCGGCATCTCGATGCATCACGATCGTTCATCTTATGGGTCCCACTATCGCTTCCACGCTCCTACTATGCCTCCTGGTGTGATTACAACTTAATCATATGTACGTAGACCCGACAATAAACGATAAATAAAATGGAGGCTCGAAAGCCACAATAATAATAATCACAAGTACACATGTAGGACTACTAGATAATAATAAAAATCATCATTATATGTATAAAACATCATCATGTAGGACTACTAGATAATAATAAAAATAATAATAATCAATTAAACTTTTTAATTAATTAATATTTTTTTGAAATCAAGGATATACAAGGAATTTTTTAAATTCTAAAGGGCATTTTCATAATTTGGGTAAAAGACAGAATCTAGAATTTCTAAAATTTTGAGAGGTAAAATTATCTTTTGCCTAAAAAACCTTAAGCCCTCTCTTCTTCCTACTTGCTGCGGCCACCGCCACCCTACCGACGGCAGCCCTCTACGACGAGGGGCGAAGGCGCCACTGTTGCAAATGGGCACCCCCTAAACCCCCCCCCGTGGGCCAGTCTACTCACAGGCGTGCGCCCCTATGGGCGTCACCGCACCCGCCGGTGCCTTTGCTCGCAGGCGGGTGCCCCTACAAGCACTGCCACACCCACGGGCACCTTTGTTGGGGCTCGGCATGGGCCCAACAACAGTAGGCATCGCTTGCATGGTGCCTTTGCTTGTTGGCATAGCGCCCGCAAGCACTATTGCCCTACCGGGCTGGTGCCTCTACGGGCCCTACTGCCCCTGCAAGCGCCGCCCCCGACAGTGCAGTGCTTGCCCTTGCGGGTAGCACTACTAGCGGCCTGTTGTAGGCAAGTCGTCGGCCGCCGGTCACCGATAACCAGCAACCAGTCACCTGCACACAAACGACCAAGGCTGCAAACAGCCTTTGGCCACTTTTGTGTGGGTAGTAAGGACAATAATAGTTGCTGCCCTTTCTCACTTTTGGCATCAATAATCTTGACGACAAAAGCTTTTCCAAAATATAACACATGTAGTTCAAAACTAATTTTCACATGAATAACCTGGCTCTGATACCACTGTTGGGAAATCTTGGGACGATATCACATATGCAGCGGGAGAACAGAAAACAAAATCCCAAATTCCCAAAGACATGTTCATCATCGTGCGAAGATTTATGCATAAAAATCCAAAAAATAAAAAACCATGTGTGAGATAGATTTTGTTACATAGGGAGATCATATATCCCTGAATCCCTATAGATTTATAGGAGAGGATGAAGGAGGTCAACCACCCTCCTCTCTAGTGGTGATCTACACAGTAGGGCTGTGATTACGCTACACAAAACTCTAAGACTGCTCTGAGGTGGAGAAGGGGATGATAATAGATGGCAATCAAAAAAGCTCTAGCCTATAAACCACTACTCCCCTCCTATTTATAGAGGTCTCTTATCAACTTGACCCTAATAGATCATGCCCTATTGGGTATTAGATCTCCATCCAACTACCAAAGCCTCTTAAATTAGTAGATCTCTATCTAATAATCTCTTATGGGCCCTTATTGGATCTTATTCATAGGTTCCAATAATTTAGGGGCTTATTGGATATCCAATAAGATAGGGGTTTCGGCGAATATCTTATATCCAAACTATTAGGACCCTTTTTCTGAGCTTTTGTATAATGTTTATTGAGTCAGTTTAGTTTAGTTATTTATTGAGTCTATTTAGTTCAATTAGTGTCGGGTAGAAGTTTATTTAATATTTAATTATTGTTACGGTAAGTAACTTTTTTAGCCGTGGCCTCGGGGCCGTCGCGGCTTGGTTCGGGTCCGGAAGGCGGTGATCTCCGTTGGGGCGCTCCTCGAGGTCTCCCGGCGGCCGAGCTCGGTGGTTCGGGTCGGGAGGTCGGTTCGGCAGTTCGGGTCGGCGGTTCGGATCGGCGGCTCGGGTCGGGAGGCAGCTCCGCCGCAGCTTCGGGAAGAGGCAACACCGTCTCGCACCTGCACACAGGTCGGGCCGGGAGCTCGGCCCGACCCCTCCGACGATCAAGTTAGAGAAAGATGTGGAGGGGATTGTGGATGAGGCAGAAGAAGAGCCTCTGAGTGTTTTGTGTCTGAGTGAGTTCCCCCCCTCTGCTTAGGACTCAGGGGTATTTATAGAGGAGGTTTGATGTTGGCGTCTGACATTGCCACTGGGGCTGCGTGGGAGACCGGGGGATCGCAGGGTATGGGCGAGCTTCAACCGTTACCTGCTTCTATCGCGTACGGCTGTGCTGGGTCAACTGAGGGGGCTGTGGGCTCAGTGAGGCTGACGCCCGGACACAGACCGTCACCCTCATTGCTCCCCCTGGGGCGCCGCGCCTGTCCACGTGCGGGGGACGTTGCCGGGAGCGGGGAACGTTGCGCGTGAGGCCGAGTGGCCGAGGCAGCGAAGCTGCTAGCTGGCTGCGCGTGAGGCCGAGGAGCCGAGGCAGCGAGGCAGCAAGGCAGTAAGGCAGCGTGCTAGCTGCGCGTGAGGCCGAGTGGCCGAGGCAGCGTAGTGCTTGCTGGCTGCGCACGAGGCCGAGTGGCCGAGGCAGCGAGGCTGCTTGCTGGCTGCGGATGAGGCCGAGGAGCCGAGGCAGCGAGGCAGCAAGGTAGTAAGGCAGCGTGCTAGCTGCGCGTGAGGCCGAGTGGCCGAGGCAGCGAGGCTGCTAGCTGGCTGCGCACAAGGCTGAGTGGCCGAGGCAGCGAGGCAGCGTGTTGGCTGCGCATGAGGCCGAGTGGCCGAGGCTGCAAGGCAGCATGTTGGCTGCGCATGAGGCCGAGTGGCCGAGGCTGCAAGGCAGCGTGTTGGCTGCGCATGAGGTGGGGTCTGCCATTTTTTGTCATATCATATGCCCCCCCCGAAAGGAGCTATGCGTCGGTTCTTGCATGCAGGGGGTCCGATGCATGGCTTTTTACTTCAGGTGGGCTGGTCATGCATATTCGAGGCGTATGACGTAAGCGGGCTAGCCGCGCGGACGTGTCTCGTGCAACATGGGGCCGAGGTGCGCAACTCAGTCAGGAAGCCGAGCAAGGTTGGACTCGGGGCCGATGGAGCCGATGAGGGCTGAGGAGCACAGCGTAGGCGGGGTGACCGCGCAGGTGTGGTCCCGGGATGGCGTAGAGCCGAGGGCCGAGGAGCACAACGCAGGCGGGGTGACCGCGCAGGTGTGGTCTCAGGATGGCGTAGAGCCGAGGGCCGAGGAGCACAACGCAGGCGGTTTGACCGCGCAGGTGTGGTCTCGGGAGGCGTAAAGCCGAGGGTCGAGGAGCACAACGCCGGCGGGGTGACCGTGTAGGTGTGGTCTCGGGATGGCGTAGAGCCGAGGGCCGAGGAGCACAACGCAGGCGGGGTGACCGCGCAGGTGTGGTCTCGGGATGGCATAGAGCCGAGGGCCGAGGAGCACATCGTAGGCGGGTTGGCCGCGCAGGTGTGGTCTCGGGATGGCGTAGAGCCGAGGGCCGAGGAGCACAACGCAGGCGGGGTGACCGCGCAGGTGTGGTCTCGGGATGGCATAGAGCCGAGGGCCGAGGAGCACAACGTAGGCGGGTTGGCCGCGCAGGTGTGGTCTCGGGATGGCGTAGAGCCGAGGACCGAGGAGCACAACGCAGGCGGGGTGACCGCGCAGGTGTGGTCTCAGGATGGCGTAGAGCCGAGGGCCGAGGAGCACAACGCAGGCGGTTTGACCGCGCAGGTGTGGTCTCGGGAGGCGTAAAGCCGAGGGTCGAGGAGCACAACGCCGGCGGGGTGACCGTGTAGGTGTGATCTCGAGAGGTGTAGAGCCGAGGGTCGAGGAGCACAACGCCAGCGGGGTGACCGCGCAGGTGTGATCTCGAGAGGCGTAGAGCCGAGGGCCGAGGTGCACAACGCAGGCGGGGTGACCGCGCAGGTGTGATCTCGGGAGGCGTAGAGCCGAGGGCCGAGGAGCACAACGCAGGCGGGGTGACCGTGCAGGTGTGGTCCCGGGATGGCGTAGAGCCGAGGGCCGAGGAGCACAACGCAGGCGGGGTGACCGCGCAGGTGTGGTCTCGGGATGGCGTAGAGCCGAGGGCCGAGGAGCACAACGCAGGCGGGGTGACCGCGCAGGTGTGGTCTCGGGATGGCGTAGAGCCGAGGGCCGAGGTGCACAACGCAGGCGGGGTGACCGCGCAGGTGTGATCTCGGGAGGCGTAGAGCCGAGGGCCGAGGAGCACAACGCAGGCGGGGTGACCGCGCAGGTGTGGTCCCGGGATGGCGTAGAGCCGAGGGCCAAGGAGCACAACGCAGGCGGGGTGACCGCGCAGGTGTGGTCTCGGGATGGCGTAGAGCCGAGGGCCGAGGAGCACAACGCAGGCGGGGTGACCACACAGGTGTGGTCTCGGGATGGCGTAGAGCCGAGGGCCGAGGAGCACATCGTAGGCGGGTTGGCCGCGCAGGTGTGGTCTCGGGATGGCGTAGAGCCGAGGGCCGAGGAGCACAACGCAAGCGGGGTGACCGCGCAGGTGTGGTCTCGGGATGGCGTAGAGCCGAGGGCCGAGGAGCACAACGTAGGCGGGTTGGCCGCGCAGGTGTGGTCTCGGGATGGCGTAGAGCCGAGGGCCGAGGAGCACAACATAGGCGGGTTGGCCGCGCAGGTGTGGTCTCGAGATAGCGTAGAGCCGAGGGCCGAGGAGCACAACGTAGGCGGGTTGGCCGCGCAGGTGTGGTCTCGGGATGGCGTAGAGCCGAGGGCCGAGGAGCACAACGCAGGCGGGGTGACCGCGCAGGTGTGGTCTCGGGATGGCGTAGAGCCAAAGAGCCGAGGAACACGACGCAGGCGGGGTGACCGCGCTGGTGTGTTCTCGGGTTGGCGTAAAGCCGAAGAGCCGAGGAGCACGATGCAGGCAGGTTGGCCGCGCTGGTGTGGTCTCGGGATGGCGTAGAGCCGAAGAGCCGAGGAGCACGACGCAGGCGGGGTGACCGCGCAAGCGTGGTCTCGGGTGGTACGGAGCCAAAGGGGGTGTCCTCGAGCATTAAGCGACCGAGGAGGCCTCGGGCATTATGCGACCGAGGTGGCGGCCTCGGGCATTACGCGACCGAGGTGGTGGCCTCGGCAAGCATGGAGCCGAGGCACTCGGCGCAGGCAGGCTGCGGCCGAGGGATGTAACCCAGGTGGGCAAGGTAGTGGATATGGCCGAGGAGTTCGGCGCGGGCAGGCTGGCCGTGCAGACGTGTCTCGGGGTTTATGGAGCCGAGGGGCACGACGCGGGCGTACTGGCGGCACTGGTCTGTCTCGGGAACATGGAACCAAGGAGCACGACGCAGGCAGCTGGCGGCGCAGGTGTGGTCTCAGGCATTACGCGACCGAGGAGCACGACGCAGGCGGGCAGACCGCGCAGGCGTGGTCGCAAGGGCCATGCGACCGAGTAGCACGACGCAGGCGGGCAGGACGCGAGGACGTGGACTCGGGCACCATGCGGCCGAGGTACACGATAGAGGCGGACAGGCCGCGCCGAGGTAGTTCTCGGCAGTGATTGGCCGAGGTGCTCGGTGCAAGCAGGCTGCGACCGAGGGACACCGCTCAGGCGGGCAGGCCGCGCTGAGGTGGGATTTCGGCAGAGAGTTGCCGAGGTGTTCGGTGCAGGCAGGCTGCGACCGAGGTACACTGCTCAGGGGGGCAGGCCGCGCTGAGGTGGGATTTCGGCAGAGAGTTGCCGAGGTGCTCGGTGGAGGCAGGCTGCGACCGAGGTACACCGCTCAGGGGGGCAGGCCGCGCTGAGGTGGGATTTCGGCAGAGAGTTGCCGAGGTGCTCGGTGCAAGCAGGCTGCGACCGAGGTGGTGGGCTCGGCAAGCATGGAGCCGAGGCGTTCGGCGCAGGCAAGCCGCGGTCGAGGGGCGTGGACCAGGTGGATAGGGCCGTGGAGTTCGGCAAGGGCAGGCTGGCCGCGCAGACGTGTCCCGGGGTTTATGGAGCCGAGGGGCACGACGCGGGCGTACTGGCGGCACTGGTCTGTCTCGGGAACATGGAGCCAAGAAGCACGACGCAGGCAGGGTGACCACGCAGGCGTGGTCGCGAGGGTCATGCGACCGAGTAGCACGATCAGGCGGGCAGGACGCTAGGACGCGGCCTCGGGCACCACGCGGTCGAGGAACACGACAGGCGGTCGGGCCGTGCCGAGGTGGGTCTCGGCAGAGATTGGCCGAGGTGCTCGGTGCAGGCAGGCTATGACCGAGGGACACCGCTCAGGCAGACAGGCCGCGCCGAGGTAGATCTCGGCAGTGATTGGCCGAGGTGCTCGGTGCAGGCAGGCTGCGACCGAGGGACACCGCTCAAGCGGGCAGGCCGCGCTGAGATGGGATTTCGGCAGAGAGTTGCCGAGGTGCTCGGTGCAGGCAGGCTACGACCGAGGTAGTGGGCTGCTTGCTGCGCATGAGGCCGAGTGGCCGAGGCAGCGTGCTGGCTGCACACGGGGCCGAGGGGCTGAGGCAGCGCGCTGCTTGCTGCGCATGAGGCCGAGGAGCCGAGGCAGCGAGGCTGCTAGGCAGCGTGCTACTTGCTGCGCATGAGGTCGAGGAGCCGAGGCAGCGAGGCTGCTAGGCAGCGTGCTACTTGCTGCGCATGAGGCCGAGTGGCCGAGGCAGCGAGGCTGCTTGCTGGCTGCGGACGAGGCCGAGGAGCCGAGGCAGCGAGGCAGCAAGGCAGTAAGGCAGCGTGCTAGCTGCGCGTGAGGCCGAGTGGCCGAGGCAGCGAGGCTGCTAGCTGGCTACGCGCAAGGCCGAGTGGCCGAGGCAGCGAGGCAGCGTGTTGGCTGCGCATGAGGCCGAGTGGCCGAGGCTGCAAGGCAGCGTGTTGGCTGCGCATGAGGCCGAGTGGCCGAGGCTGCAAGGCAGCGTGTTGGCTGCGCATGAGGCCGAGTGGCCGAGGCTGCAAGGCAGCGTGTTGGCTGCGCATGAGGTGGGGTCTGCCATTTTTTGTCATATCAATTATTATTAAGAGTTCAAGTCCTAGTGGACTCTAGGTGAAACTCTATAAATAGTGATGCAACCCTTTCTTTAAATCAATCAATTAATAAAATATTATTCCAGTTTGTTATGACACATCCTAGGAGGCCGATCCCCTCGAAGTGATCAAAGAGGTCGATCCCTTCGAAGTAATCATCCCCTTTTCTTCCATTTCTTTTACGATAAAACCTTAGGGTTCTATAATTTGGTATCAGAGTCCTATCATTTCTTTCATTTCTTTTACGATAAGACTTTAGGGTCTTATCATTTAGTATTAGCGTAGTGATTCTTAGCGTTCTAGTTGTAGTGTTGTCGTAGCTATCAAAAAAAAAAAAATTGTGTGAGGACTGGTGAAGCCGACAACCACAAACGCCGATCCTTCTCAATTGAGAAGGAACCTCTATGTCCTGGCCAACAACCATCGTTACCCCTTCTCCATTACCGTCGCTACTACCCAGCCAGAAACCACCACTGCCACCGTCGCTGCCCCCTCTCTGTAGTTATCTTTATTGTCAAAAAAAAAAAAAAAGAAGAAGAGGAAACGAAGAGAGGAAAAAGAAGCCGTAGCCATGCACCCCTGCTTCCCCTGCTTCCGGCCAGCCCACTCGACACTGCTGCTGTCCAATTAGCGATCACTACCGCCACTGATTCTCGGCCGAGAGACCACCACTACCGTTGTTGTTGCCCAGCCAATAGCCACCACCACCGCTGTTGCCCCTACCTGGTCAGCGACCTCTCCTCCTTGCTTCCCCATCTTGCTTGAGCAAGAAGGACCACCGGTGTCATTTCCCACCAACGGACCACCTCATCGCCACTTCTACCATCGGTGTTGCTACCCTAGTCCACCATCATGGCCACCCCCCCTTGGGTTGCAACCGCCGGTTGCCGTAGCCCCTCCTTGTAGTAGTTGCAGGAACAGAGCTTCCTCTGTTGCTGCAGCCCCTCGTCGATCACAACTGCGACCCGCGCTGCCTCCTTCTTCTTCTCCACCGCCGTCACTACTTCCCGACCACCAACCTTCCCCTCTCCAACACTGCTGCCCCTACTTCCTGGCAGCCCGCACCCTTGCTTCAGCCCACTGCACCGCTGCTTCCCTTCTTCCCCATCGCTGCTGCAAGGCAACTCCTCCACCAACGCTGCTGCTTCCTGGCTGCTCGACCACCACTACCGCTGCTTCCCGGCTAGTGATCTTCACCTCCTCGCTGCCCCATCTCGCTCGAGCAAGAAGGGCCACGACCACTACTTTGCAGCCAGCAGACCACCCCCTCATCACTTCTACCATCGGTGACACTGCCCCAATCACGCCACCATCATTGCCCCCCCTTGGGTCACAATCACAGTCGCTCGACCATCCCTTCTCTTGGCGATCAAAACAAGGCAACGACAACCGTCGCCGCCACAGCCATTTCCTCAACTGCATGTGATCCCTCGGCGTCACTAGTGCCTCCTTCTACAGTGCACCAGAGATAGAGTAACACTACCTTCCATCCACACCATCACAACCACCACAATGACGTTGCCCCCAGCCACACCACGATCGCTACCTCCCAGCCCTTAGCAGCAGCGATCCCTCCACGCAATGACCGTAACAAGCATCATTGCCTCCCATCCACACTGTTATAGCCACCGTAGCGGTGAGCCCTTGGTGGCACTACCCCCAGCCACACCATCGTTGCTGCCTTCCCTTGGGTCGCAACCATCGCTACAGGTTGCCATCACTACAGCCTCAACCCGGCTGCTCAGTAATCGCCCCCATGGGTCGTAGTAGCTGCAACCATATCGACATAGTCACCTTTCAGCCCTCGACATTCTCACCCCATGTAGCAACAAAAATAGGGTGGTAAATCTCCAATGCAGCGATCGTAGCACTGCCCTCGGCATCCACCTCCTTGGTGACTTCGCATCAACAGTACTGATACCCTTGACCGACATCAAAAACAAGAGTTGAGATTACATATTTGCAGTCTTATGTAATGGCTACCGATAACTCAGTGAAAGCATAAATGGAAGCATTGAAAATTAGAATTGAGAATCGACTGTAAGAAACACTTAATGATTTCAAAAAAAGCCTATTGGAGAGCCTCATCAAATTTCAACAAAATGGGGGCTCAAGTTCTACATTGCATAATATGAAAATACAGAAAAAGGGCCCCAAGATTGTGACACAAACTACTCACACATGAAGGTGGAATTTTCGAGATGGGAAGATGGGGATTTGACTAGTTGGATCTCTAAGACAGAAAATTTTTTTCATTTTCACATAACCCCAAAAGAATCTAAGGTAGAAATGGCCTCAATCTAGCTCGATAGAGATGCAATCCAGTGGTATGATTGGTTTGAAATTTTCTACAAAGTTCCTTCGTGGGAGTAGTTCAAAAGAGGGCTTCTTATTCACTTTGGCCCATCTGAATATAAGAATGTTGATTGCCAACTCGCCAAAATTCGTCAGACTTCTACAGTATTGGAATTTTTATAGATAGGAAAGTTGCAGCCCGATTAGCTTACCATATTGAAGGTTGTGATAGATTCGAAGTAAAAATCGCTGTTGGACGGATTTTAACTTATGATAGCAAATGTTTAAAGATAAAATTGATTATACAGGGCTAGGAGTTTCTTGCAACAATTACTACATTGAAAGACCGACTTGTTGCTTACACTATCAAAAAGTAAAGATCATACTTACTTGATCAATGGATTATGATGCATTGCAGATATCCTATGACTGAAGTGCTAAAAGAGAAGCTCCCCGAGTTTGATGCAGCTCAGCCTTGAGGATAAGGTTGATTTGAAGAGGGAGGAATTGTTAGGACCCTTTTTCTGAGCTTTTGAATAATGAGCTAGTTTAGTTCAGTTGTTTATTGAGTCTGTTTAGTTCAGTTAGAGTTGGGGTAGAAGTTTATTTAATATTTAATTATTATTAAGAGTTCAAGTCTTTGTGGACTCTAGGTGGAACCCTATAAATAGTGATGTAACCCTTTCTTTAAATCAATCAATCAATGAAATATTATTCCAATTTGTTATGACAAACCCTAGGAGGCTGATCCCCTCGAAACGATCAAGGAGGCTGATCCCCTCGAAGTGATCAAAGAGGCCGATCCCCTCGAAGTGATTATCCCCTTTTCTTCCATTTCTTTTACGATAAAACCTTAGGGTTCTATCATTTGGTATCATAGTCTTATCTTTTTTTCATTTCTTTTATGATAAGACTTTAGGGTCTTATCATAAACCTCTACTCATCGCAATACCTACCATATGTGTGTGACCCTCTAGGCCCAATATCGAGCTAGCCGTGAGTCATACCTATCAAAACTCCTTTTGGCTTAGTGAATTATTATCTTCATAATAATTCACTTGACTCATTGATTGCGAATATACTAGACCACTATGCCGAAGTCCCTAGATGATACAGGGAAATCCAATCCATTTGACATGTCTGTCCTCAATTACCATGTACATATAGTCCCTCATCCATTTAATATCTCAGAGACCGTATACGAGGTATGGTGCTATCAAACCCATATAGTTTTTACTAGAGTCTCGCTTTAATTGGATTCTCCCAGAAAACTCTTTCTCTCTTAATCCAAATGACCCTAGCTAGGGATTTGTTTGAGCAAAAACATATGAGATATTTCTCTCATCACACTGAGAGTAGATGATTCTCTATCGATACTCAATAGTCCTCGTAAGGTTGACTACCACTCCCAATAACCAGTTGTGCTAGATTTAGGACATCTAAACTTATAAGTCTGGTATCAAAGAGTAGAGCACTCATACAGGACATCCTTAGTGTCTCACATCTAAGGACTATATACACTACTGGGACTATGGAATCACTATATGATAATAAAGTATCATCAACCATTCAACATTTCATAAGTCGATCAATCAATGAACTTAATCCCTAATGAGCACCTATATTGTATCCCTAGTGTCCCCACATGAGTAGTTATGAGACCAGCCGCATCCATCATATGGATAGGTATACAACACACCAGTCTATCCGGTTATCTCGATGTCCCTCTCGAGTAATCTATGATCGAGATTATTTACGATATGTGTTTAAAGGTGAATTGGTCTCATTATCATGATATCATCACAATTTAATTCTCATTGCACAGATCCAAGAACATCACTATATATATATACAACAAGCAATAGTATGTGATAAATATCAAAATATAATAAATAAAAAGACTATGTGTCAAGTCACATGTGTCATCACTTATGTGAATGGCTTGTAGGGCACATATAACTAGCACATGGGGTGGTGGAAGGTTCGAAAAAATTTAGGATCACCGAAAGGTACTGCAGTAGATTTTTATGTCTAAAGTTTAGTAGCTTGGACATAAAAGGTCAGTGGTTTATTTTAAACTTTTTTTGATGAAACTAAAGGGAAATCTACTGTTAGAAAGTGTCAAAACTATCGTAAAAATTTTATAGATATTTGGACAGAAATAATGCAGTAGCAAGATCAAATAAACTGTGCTATGCGATTGGAATTCTATAGTGCATCTAGCAGCTTGGACATAAAATATCAGTAGTTTATATTAGAAATTATTTAATAAAACTAAAGTGAAATCCGCTATTAGGAAGTGTCAAAGTTGTCATAAAAATTTTGTAGAGATTTGGACAAAAAAAATGCAATAGCAAGATCAAACAAACTGTGCTATGTGGTTGGAATTCTATAGTGCATCTTTCGTCGTAGAGATAAAAACTTTATGATGAAAAGTTTATACAGCAATATAGGAACATATGTTTTTTGGATTTTTGAATAAGGATAACTAAATTACAATAGAAGGTAGAAAACCAAAAACTGTTACAATTTACGGGAAGATCAAAGGATGATCCGCTATGGTGGAGATGATGGTAGAATTCGACGATAATCTTTTAAGCAATTGTGGGAATTACTTTGGGTGGCTGTAAAGGGCTGATGGATGGCTAGATTTTTTAATAAGGATAATAAATTGTAGTAGTAATAAGGTAGGAAACCAAAACCTGTTGCAATTCATGGGGAGATCAAAGGATGATCCATGGTGGTAGAGATGATGACGAAATTCGACGATAATCTTTTATGCAATTGTGGGAATTGCTTTGGGCAGTTGTGGAGGGCTGATGGATGGCTGTGGAAGGGTAGTAAGATGCCAAGAATGCTACTTTGATACCAAGTTATAGAACCCTAGCAGATTCTAAGCTTGGGGTTGATCTCTTTAGGGGATCGGCCTCCTTGGAACTCTATAGGGGTTCCTTCCTCCAAGTTACTGCTCAAAGGCTACTAGGAAGATTCATCCATTATTTGTCAAAAGAGGATGAATATATAACTATTTATAGGGCTTCTAAACCTTAACTCCTAATAGGACTCCTACTCAAGACTTATACTTCTAACCAACTCCTAATAAGACTCCTCTAAGAAGCAACCTCCCAACTAACCCTAACCCTAACCGGCCTCTTCATCTCTTTAATAGGGGTCAACTAGGTAGGCTTTACATGAATGCCTCTTTCAATAAAATTCAATTAGGACTCTCCTAGCTAGAATCCTAACACATATGCCTCAATGATGGAGTATATCGTGTATGTTATGATATATACTAAGCCTAATATTGCATGTGCTTTGAGTGTCACGAGCAGGTATCTGACGGATCTAAGCTTGAAGCACTAGAAAGCAGTAAAGTGTATCCTTAAATACTTAAGAAGGACTAAGAATCTTTTACTAATATATGGAGGAAGTGGCCTTAGGGTTAAAGGCTACTTAGACTTGAGTTTCCAATCCGATATTGATGAAAGCAAGTCTAATTCAGGGTATGTGTTCACCCTAAATAGAGTAGTATATTAGAAAAGTTTTATGTCAGATACTATTACTAACTCGATCACAGAGGCAAAGTATATTTCTACGGTGGAGGTAGTAATGGAGAGAGTTTGAATGAAGAAGTTCATCACAGATTTGGGAGTCGTATTAGATAACGAGGAGTCGATTCTCTTATATTGCAATAACAACGGGGTGATTGCTCAAGCAAAAGAACCGAGGTCTTATCGGAAGTTTAAGCATGTTCTAAGGAGGTTCCACCTGATCAGAGAGATCGTGGCCCGAGGAGATATAGTAGTGGAAAGAGTTTCATCCAAAGATAACAATGTAGATCTATTAATGAAGTCATTATCTTAGATTATTTTTTAGCATCATAGGAGTTTGATGGGGATCAGACACATAGATGATTGGCTTTAGGTCAAGTGGGAGATTGCTAGTCATAAGTGCCTTATAAGCTAATCATGTGATTGATGGCATATATGACATGATACACACTCTTTTTACTTATTATATATTTGATAATTTTCTTAATTTATATTGCTTGTTATATATATTATGATGTCCATAAATCTGTATAATAGGAATCAGTGATCACAATAATGAGACTGATTCGTTTTTAAACACAGACCCTAAATAATCTCTGTTTTTGATTACTCGAGAGAGACATCGAGATAATCAAATAGACTGATATGCTATATACCTATCCATATAATGGAGGCAGCTAGTCTCATAGTTACTTTTGTGGGGATATTAGGGATGTAGTGTAGGTGCTCATTGGAGAATGAGTTCATTGATCGATCTGCTCACGGAATACTAGATGGTTTATGATACCTCATTATCAAATAATGATTTCATCATCCTAATGGTGTATTTGGTCTTTAGAATTGAGATACCAAGGATATCTTGTATTAGTACTCCACTCTTTGATACCAGACTTATAGGCCTAGAAGTTTCAGATCTAGCACAATTGGCCATCAGAAATGATTTTGATGACTTGATTATGAATTTCAAGTTAATGATTTGATTTGAATGAGTTTTATCTAAATCATAATCTTGATCTTGCAAAATTGAAGTCACAAATAATATCTTTTGGTATTCATAAATTGATACTCACAATATGAAAGTATTGGTATTCATGACTTGAATTGGATTGAAACATTGCATGCTTAAATTAATCATTCTCCTATGTTTCAAAAATTCTTTAAATGCCTTATGTGATAATTGAAAATTAACTTGTTTTATGATAAATCTATATATACAATTTTAATGATGAGATTTTTGATGAATTTGATGATTTGAATTTGAATGAGTTTGTATTCGAATTATGATCTTGACTTCTTGAATTTACTATTTATGATTTTTTTAATCACAATCTCTTCTTTGTAAACCAACAATTTTTGTTATTTATAAAAAAAGAAGAGATTTGATAAAATGAATCATCGTTAACTTAATATTCGGTATCATGAATACTTTATTATCATACATGAAAATAGTGATAAATATTTTGAAAATAAATGTTTGTATCATGTTAGATGATTTTACATTTTGTGCATGATGAGTTATAGTGATGATTGAAATGATATGAATGATGATTTGGAATCATGCATATAATGATGAGTTTATATGTTTTGAAAATATATATCATGATTTGGTATTATGCATGCAATAATGATGCACTCAATGATGAAATATTCATGACAAAATTATTATTTTGATATTCATGACTTGAATCTTCCTTTCTTTTTGTCAATGACAGCGATAGAGAAGGAGTTGCTAATGTGCTATCTTGAATTGATGTAAAGGGTCATCTCAAAGAGAAATTAGCTACCTTGCACAAGTCAAGAAAATGTAAAAAATTGCTTACTTTCTTGCACATCTAAAGAAAAAATACAAATGTAACACTTGCCAAATTGTTTGCTTGCCTCATGTAAAACATGGTCCCTTGCTAGTTTGATATTTTGCTAAGGAAGCAAAAATGACACTTCTCAAAAGAGAAGAAAGAGCTTGTTTTCTTGAACATCTTTAATTTGCTAGCTAGCACGATGTACAATTTGCTATCTTGAACATTACAAAGAAATACTATCATGCACATTGCAAAGAAAAGCAAATATGTCAACTTGCATATCTTTAAATTTGCTAGCTTGTATGTAGTAAAACTTGCATATCGTAAAAGTTGCTAGCTTATAGAGAAGCAAAGAATTGCTATCTCGAAAGAAGCAAAAAATGCATAACTTAGAAAACTTGCAATATAATTGCTCTTGTCATGCTTTGTATCAAAAATAGGTTGATATCCTTAAAAGCATCGCATTAAATTTTTTAGTATTGCAATCTATCACATGTATTGCAAATTGAAATTTTTGAGACAATTATCATATCATGTTTAACAATTGATGTCTTTCATGACATGATTTCTTTGCATTTTTGTCTTGTATGTATCATGTGATGATTGAAATATTGATTGATGCAAATTCATGATTTATGAAAAAGTCTAAATCATTGGTTCCTCTCCTTCTTTTCGGCAATGACATAGGGGGAGAAAGATTGCTAACTCAAGGCAAATATTGGCTAGCTTGTACTCTTCCCTTCTTTTCGACAAAAACAAAGGGGAAAAAGCTTTTGTTAGTTAAAACATGCAAAGAAAAGCAAAGTGCAATCTTACACAAGAAGCAAGTGTTGAATTACCATGATTCAACCTAAGAATCTTGCTATGCTTTTGTGCTTATATATTATGATGAAAATCTAGCTCAACGTTGCAAAAACTTGCATATTTTTAAAATAGCTAGAGCTACTTCTCCTTTTTGTTGATGACATAGGGGGAGAAGTATATTGATGACTTCATGCATTGAATTAAATATTTTATATATATTTGCATGATGGTTTAAATATTTTTTTTCATAACATTTGATGAATGTTACTTGGATTTGGGATAATCCAAGTGTTCTATCAATGGCATATTGATAGGTGGAGTTTGGTTAAACTCCGGGGAGTTAAGGTTAACTCCGTTAGTCATCAATTAGTTGTCATCATAAAAAAGAGGGAGATTGTTAAATCTCAGATTTTGATGATGAAACTAATTGATTGTGTTTAGATGTTTAACTATATTTTGAGTGATATAGGTCTACTAGATCAGGATTAGACAATTGACGCAGGAGGAATTGATGTTGCGCTGGAGGAGATCACGTCAGGATATTGGACGGCAGAAGGTTTCGGACGTCGGGCATCAGGCTAAGGAGAGCGGAATTACACCAAGGATATCGGGGTTGCGGAGGTCAATTGTCGATTGGGCAACAAGCCGCAAGAGAGGACGATACGCTGAAGAATCGGACGAAGCGCTAACCAATAACGTGCCAGGCAACAGAATGTCAATTCGCGTTGTAATAATTGTCTAGATCAGAGTAGAGTTTTGGCTTATGTGTGCAGGATTAACTACGATAATGATGAAGACATAAAGCAAAACAAAGTGTCGGAGTCAAGCGCAAAGGATTTGTTGTGAGTTCGAGAGTTCGACGGAAGTCCGAAGGTTCGTCGGGAATGCTGCCGGAACTAGCCGAGAATGAGTAGGGAGCTTGCCGAAGGGTTTTTCGGAAGCTCGCCAAAAGGTTTGTTGGAAGTTCACGGAGCTCGCCGAGAAAGATCGGAGCTTGCCAAAGAAGCTCATTGGAACTCGCCAAGATCAAATCGTGAAGTCTAGGAGCTTGCTGGGAGTCCACAGAATGGTTTCCGAGAGTTTATCGGAAGACTATCGGAAGTTCGTCAGAAGCTCGCCGGAAGAAGTCTTGACTTACGAACTTTGTAATAGCTTAGAAAATGTCTTTAAATTCGTAGTTAGCACGTTAATTAGGGTTAGGATTAGGTGTTAATCCTATAACCCAAGTAGGGGCCAATTGGGCCCGAGTTCGGACTGGTTTGGGCCAAGTTTGGAGCCCAACCAGTGAGCTGAATTGGCCTAAGCGGTGGCACCGCCAGCCACTGTCAGTGTCAGAAACTGACAGGCGGTGGCACCGCCACTGACAGGCGGTGGCACCGCCAGCATCGAGAACCCAAAGAGAATTCAAATTTGGAGCCCAAATTTGAATCCTCTTGAGGCCTATAAATACCCCTCAAATCTCAGCTGAGATAACAACTTTTTTAGCAGCAAGTGTTTGAGAGAAAGGCTTAGAAAAGTCTTAGCTAGTCTTGTTTTCAATTTGCTAGTGTTCACCTCCTTCTTTCTTGCTGAAAATCTGTAAGAGAGTGAACCGCTTGTAAAAAGTTGTAAGAGGGGTATTCACCCTTCCCTTTCAAGAGATTTGCTAGTGGAAGGTGGGAGCCTCATCAAAGAGGGGCCTCGCAAGTGGATGTAGGTCATTTGACCGAACCACTATAAAATCGGCGTGATCTTTGGTTTGCATTTACTTATTGTCATTTACATTACTGCAAACCATTTGCACTTTAATGCTATACTGCCTTGTCTCCGTCTTACTTATCCCTTCAAGTTAAAACGCAATCGAAACGATTTTAAACAAAAACATTGCTTTTATCGTACAAAGTTTCTGAAAAATGTTTAAATCGTGAAAAGTTTATCGTACTTTACCGCTGCACTAATTCACCCCCCCCTCTTAGTGCTGCTCCAATCCTAACAAAACTAGGGCTGACGATTGAGGAGGATATGAGAAGGAGGAGAATATGAGGGGTGACAAAAAAGAGACTAGCCTATGCCATCTTTTGGCTCCTCCTATTTGTAGGAAAATATATAGGCAACATCACATACATAGCGAAAGATGATGGATGATGGATATGTATGATTTTCTAGATAATGAATATGTATGAAAGGCAACTCTATGTGTTTTTCCAACTAAGCAATGATCACAAGATTTAAGATATGTACCTTGTAACTTAGGTAAGAACTACTTTTTAGCAAGAGTTGAAGTCCCTTCTTGTTGATATGACCAAGCCTCTTATGCCAAAGATCTATTCTTTCATCCTTCTGTATTGCATTAATCTCTCCTTTGTATAGCTTAGCTTTCATGATATAAAAAGAGTTAAACTTTTTTCCTCTCGCCACAATTAGAGAATCTTTAGTGAGTTTCCATTTGCTTTCACTAAAATAGTGTATAAATCCCTCATCATCAAGTCTGCTTGTAGGTATCAAGTTAAGACAAATATCTAAAACATGTCTGATATCATTGAGTATCAATTTGCTCATAATACTGGTCTCCAATTAGAGAATCTTTAGTGAGTTTCCATTTGCTTTCACTAAAATAGTGTATAAATCCCTCATCATCAAGTATGCCTGTAGGTATCAAGACGAATATCTAAAACATGTCTGACATCTTTGAGTATCAATTTGCTTTCAATACCAGTCTCCAAGTAAATATCTCTAATACCCACAATCTTAGATGTATCATTGTTTTCCATTCTAGCATTACCAAAATCACCAGTGTAAGATATGAAGAAATTACCATGAGAAGTAACATGAAATGAAACACTAGAGTCAATTACCCAGTTACTATCCTAAGCTGCGAGACTGACAAAACCATCATCACAAACAATAATGATATCACCTTCAGTGGCAACTGTATTGGTCTCTTTCTCATTTTTCATCCTTTCATTCTGTTCTCACTTCCAAAACCTACACTCTTTCTTCATGTGACCTAACATGTTATAGTGGAAACATTTGATATATCTTCTAAACTTGGATCTACTTCTATAACCATGTGAATTTCTGCTATGACTTCTTCCATGTCTTTCTTATTTTTCAGTAATAATTAACCATATCTATAGTTAGAGTGACCTTTGGCGTGGAGTTACTAATTGTCACTATATATGTTTCCCAACTTTCTAGTAAAGAGCTAAGAAGTAATAATCCTTGCATCTCATTATCTATATTTGCTTTCATAGCAACCAGCTTATTTGCAAGACTCTGAAATAGGCTTATGTGCTCAATGTTACTACCATCTTTATACTTCAAATTTATAAGTCTTTTGAAGAGAGAAATTCTATTTTCCACTCTCTTTTTCACAAAGAGATTTTATAACAATTGCCAAACAGCATCAGCTCTGGTTTCATCAGAAATATGCTCATGCAAATTTATATACATCCATCTTCTAATATAAGCAATATTTTTTCTATGTTGAACCTCTCATTTCTCATCGTTCATAGTAGAAGGTTTATCTTTAACCTTGATGGGCTTATAAAATATTTGCAATAGAGCAAATCTTCCAGCATATGCCTCCAAGTAGAATAATTTGATGAGTTCAATTTAATTATATCATCTGACTATTCTATTTCAATCACACAAGAAAAACTAGCACCAAACAACCTACTGCTCTGATACCACTTGTTAGGAAAAACCTATTATTGCGGAATAATTTTTTTTCCCTCTTTGTGTATCAAAATGAATTCCTCATCAAAATACCAACTTGATATCAGAAACACATATTAACTAGAAAAACATAAACAACAGAATTATGAATCAATCACAAAGTGAGACTAATAATAATAGTAGGTTCACACTAAGTCTTCTCTAAAATAACAAAAGGATTATAATAACATCAAGATCACATATCTTGTTTTAAAAATAGCATATCATCATCACATGGATGGATCTCATCAAAAAAAAAATTTAGGTCTCACCAAGTGGGTATAGTAAAAAAGTACCTCAGAGAGTATAAACCGTAGATCAACACCGTTAGGATTTTAGAGATTGCTGCAAGGATTCTCCACATATAATTTAGGCTAAAACTGATAAAATTTGGCCATTGATCGTCAAGCAAAAAAACTCAAAATCCTATTTATCTCTCTCCTCTTTCTCTCTCACGCTGCCCTCAATTACGTGTAAGCTCCCCCTTTTTTTTTAATTATTGATTTGGGCTCAAAGATCCAATTGTTCAATCCAAGCTCACTGGGTTGAACTCAACAAATACCTTAGGGAATACCCTTGATGGGAGGATTTCTATTAACAATCTTAGACTCTCTATTCTGATAATAATTTATCTTTAACTTTTTATTATCATTTATAAATAGATAGAATTTCTAGGAACTAAACTTCGTACGTGACATAGATAAGATTTTACAATCTCTCTCAACTTCCTTATACTATTTATAGAATTCACTTTATTGGCCTTGTTAAGCATAGTTTTCTTGGATGATCTTTAATATATAAATTATTATGATAATTATAAAAGGGGATTCACGAAATACATATAGAATATTTGAAGGATATAAAAGATCTTACTTATCACGAAGAGTAAGATTGTCAATTGCATTTTATTCGACATGCATTATATCTTTTGAGATGCAAGCATATGTCACAGCAGACATCCTTCTATGATTGGGGTGCGTTTCTCGAGATAGAGGGCAAATAACAAATGGGAGAGACAATGACTACAGAACCCCACCTGTACGCCACCGATCAAACCAGATCACATGCCACGTTCAATTCAGTAATCAGCAACTTGGCCTTTAATAATATATATCCTACTGTTGGCCACACCAGCTTCGCCTGAGTGTTGATCCAGATGCCAGATTTGATTGCCACGCTGTAATAACATAATTACGGCAATCGCTCAACCCCTATAAATATTGAGCCATGAGGGCTTCCTCTCTCTCACAATTCCACAAGGCGACTCATTATTATATATATGGTGGAGTGACTAGGGGAGGAGACCATGAGCTCTCGGTGCCTCGTCGCAAGCGGTGTTGAGGAGGTCGCTCGAAAGACCTCGGGCTACCATCCCAGCGTTTGGGGTGACTACTTCATTACGCATGTCTCACCCTCTTCCGAAGCTCAGGCATGCATCTAAGTACAACTAAACTTGAGTGTGACTTCTACATTACGCAAGTCTCATCATCCTCTTCTAAAGCACGGCATTCTATAACTTTTGCACCTGAACTAAACATGGTTACGTGAAAATACAATGTGCACAACTTGCTAGCTGAGCAAATTCTACGCATCTATTATAATCAAACATGCTTTGGCCTATCTGCAAGAAGTGGGCCCGTCGCTTCATATGGTCGGGAATGAATACCTGCATTGTTTTATCATTCTACGTTGCAATTTGATGCAGAACAATCATGCATGGATGAAGGAAAGATCAAGAGAACTAAGGGAGCAAATAAAGAGCATGCTGCAGGACTACAGTGATTTACTGCAGACCATGCAATTGATCGATGCCATCCAACTTCTTGGAGTGGCCTATCATTTTGAGAAGGAGATAAGCGATGCATTAAGCAAAGTCTATGATGCAGATTTTAACACACATGGCCTCTACGAGGCCTCTCTTCGATTTCGATTACTTAGACAACATGGATATAACATATCTCCAGGTAGTCTTCTTCAATCTTTGAGAGTGTAAGAACATATAAGAACTGAACACTCCTATATGATGAAAGAAATAAATGCCACGTTAGACTAGCTTTAGTTACATTTGGTTTGGCAATCCAAAATGAAGTTTGACACCGGATCAATTAAACATTTTGAAGACAAGATCTGCAAAATTGACTTAAAGAGGCTTAAGCAACTATTGTTACTAAATAGTTCGTGGTAGACAAGAGTAAGCAGGATTTCAGTTATATTTCACCAAATAGTCTGCGGTAGACGTGAATACACTGCTTCGTAGTGCAGATGTCTTTAACAAGTTTAAAGATGAGGAAGGAAGTTTCATGTCTGACTTGAAGGGTGATGTGGAGGGACTATTAAGCTTATACAACGCAGCGTACCTTGGAACACATGGAGAGACAATACTTGACGAAGCCATTTCTTTTACAAGAAGCATACTTACCTCCATGTTAAGCGATCTCGAACCACCATTACTGTCGAAAGTGTCTCTTTCCCTTGAGACACCTCTATTTCGAAGAACCAAAAGGCTCTTGACAAGAAACTACATCTCCATCTACCAAGAGGATGCAACACGAAATGATGTGTTATTAGAGCTTGCCAAGCTAGATTTCAATCTAGTCCAATCGCTTCACCGTGAGGAGCTTAAAAGCCTCTCCATGTAAGTTTTTTCTATTTTCTAATATGGTTTATTATTCTAGTAATTAATGCAAAATCATTAACTCTCACTTGATAGGACTTGAATATGGAGCAACCAAATAGTCGTTTGCAACTACATTAGATTTTTCATGCGCCTAAAAAGGTTTATTTTTCATGTGCCTAAGAAAAAGGTTTATATACACATGTTAGAGAAAAAGGTTTACATACACATGTCGATTAATAGCTTCATGTTACATGATATGTTGTAATGTGTTAGAGAAAAAAATATTAACAAGGTCAGGAGATCATTTATTTGAGTTGTGAAGAACTTATTGATTGTTTGTTAATGCAATCAAGATGGTGGAAGGATTTGGCCCTCGCCGAGAGTCTAAGTTTTGTCCGAGACCGATTGGTGGAATGCTATTATTGGATGCATTCAGTGTTCAGTGAACCACACTATTCTCGTGCACGAGTGATGACTGTCAAATTGACAGCCCTGGCTTCTATCATGGATGATATTTATGATAACTATAGCACACTAGAGGAGAGCCGACTCCTTACCGATGCTATCCAAAGGTTTGAAATTTTCATATGCAGTATATTAGTATGTATTGAAGTTCTTTATTATTTTATCTTATGATAATATATGTTATGATATAGCGAACATAATTTTTATGATTATATCATAGTTACGTTTTCTAAGGATCATTAAGTTCTGTCTTTAGGTGGGAAGCCCAGGCTGTTGATCAGCTACCAGACTACATGAAAGACTATTATCTCAAGCTGATCAATAACTTGGAAGAAATGAAAGATGAGCTAGCACCAGAGGAGAAGTATCGAATGCTATATCTAAAGGAAGAAGTGTGTTGCTGTGCCTTTAATCAGTATAGTTCACTGGATCTCCTTATTATGAATTCATGTATCTTATTTTGCCTTGAATGCAGATTAAAACCTTGGCCAGATTTTATTTTGAGGAATCCAAATGGGGTGTGGAAGGATATGTGGCAACAGTAGAAGAACATTTACATGTATCAATGATGACAACTACTTATTCCATGCTTGCTTGTGCCTCTTTTGCGGCCATGGGAGAAGTGGCAACGAAAGAGGCATTTGAATGGGTTACAAGTTATCCTACGATCCTCAAAGCTTCCTCAATAATTTGTCGCGTCTTGGATGATATAAATTCACATGAGGTATTAGTTTCTACAAACACTTGCTTTGAATTTTTTCTCTTATGTTGCTCCTACAAAGTTATCGTGAGTTATGAACGCTATTTAGCACAAGCCATCTGTAGCGAACTTGCAAAAAGAAATAAGAGGCTTTTTTTTTGTCGTCATTGGGTTTACTCATGAACATTTCAAGTCCATCATGTTAATAATTAATTAATCATTTTAGTGACCATTTCACTCATTTTTTGGAGAGAGGAGTGGTCCTCTCAGTTGATCAGTTTTTTTTGCTCTGATCTGCAGAGCTCCTCTTGTCATTTTAATGATCATTTTAGTGAACAAGAGGTGGTTTGAAATGATGGAATATTGGTACTCGTCAATTTTACCGATACCTGAATACAACTAGCCAATACAGATATCAAAGTCTATGACAAAGCCCCTAATTTAAATGACTATGATAGATTTTCTTATCCCGTAAGTTAAATAGGATTGGTAACGCAAGTTTTTGAATCGAAGATTACCTTTTACAAAATGACAATGACTAAATAATTAGCCGTCGGTAATGTTGCAGCTGGAACAAGAAAGAGGACACACTGCTTCCACAGTAGAATGCTGCATGAAACAATACGGCACTGATGCAAATGAGGCATGCAAGAAGCTGCAGATGTTGGTTCAAGATGCATGGAAGGATATGAACAAAGAATGTCTGAATCCAACTGCAGTCCCCATGCCATTACTCGAAAGATTAGTTAACTTGTCACGAACCATGGAAGACTCACACAAGTATATCGACTCATACACCCACTCCAACACTACCATGAAAGATCGTATCACTCTGTTGCTTGTCCAACCCGTTCCTGTTTGATTGAAGTCGGACGCTCCTACGACCGCTATCCATACTAGGATTTGCTGCAGGAGTGGGTTACTGCTCGACGTCATTATGCTTAATTACTTGCAGACGAAATAAAGGTCTCTATATCAGTGTCATTTTAGAGGCTCTGAGTAGCTATAGCAAGCAAAGCTTAATGTAAGATCTTGTAAACCATATTGCAGTGCATGAAAATTGGAAGAATTTCTCCTTTGCTAAATGATGGACGATTTATGTTCAAGATTAATCTTCTCTGAATGTTTTGGAATTATTTCATACACCCACTATAACACTATGATGAACCATATCACATTATTCCTCGTCCAAAGAAATCTTTCCATCATCATTTCTTTGTAAGCCATGTTGCTGCGTTTGACGAAATTAAAAGCATCTATGCTTCCTAAATGAAAAAAGCTTGCAACTTCTTGATGGTCTGTATTCACAACTCATCTTCATGTCGTCTCAGTCCATCAGGTCAAGTCGCAACCTTTTGGACTACTTGGATGTGCATTAAGATTCTTCGACAATCATCTACATGCTGGATCGAGACATCCCTCGTAACGTTTCTCTAAAACTGTTGCATCAAAAGGCTGATTTGATGGTAAAATTCAACACTTCAATTATCAGTGTGTTATGGTCCTCCTTCAGAGCCTACAAGCAGCAATTCGAGTGATGACAAGCTAATGGGACAGAGAAGCTCGCTTAAGGCAATAGTGACTTGTGGAGTCGACGTACAATATTTTGGTCAACAATGTTTTACTACAAATTGACTTATACGGTCCTGCCATTTAATCGAGATATAGTTACCTTACTATAATTAATGTTGACTCTAAACCACACCGAGTGGAACAACTTCTTCTTGACTGTGGCTGGTTGCTTAAGCACTTTGTTTTGAGTTCTGATCAGACGAACGCTGGAACAGTTCCAGACCTGCATCCCCAACTTCGTTTAAGCGAGGACGAAAGGTTGGTTCTCTTTGGTGTTATGAAGTAACAGTAATCAGATTGAATGGAAGTTATTTTTGATGTCAGATCTTCATTGGCAATATAAGATTATAATTCCTTAAACCGAGAAGTGGACTCGTAAATGTTCTAAAATGATTATGTTCAAATCATGAGTTTTAGGTACGTTGCACTTCGGTCACAATTACAGCACAGAGTCATGTGTATATGTTATATATGTTAATATCATATTTTATGATGAAATTAATTTATAGTATTTATGATTTGATCTGCGTTTTGATTGACGCAGGAAGCTTCGATCAAGGAGAGACAATTAAAACAGGAAAAATCATATTGGACCGAACAAAAACATGTTAGAAGATTGGACGTCGGGTCGGAGGATTAATCGACGTATCGGCAGAAGGCTTCGGGCCATGAGTTCGGGCATTAGGCAAAGAAGAGCGAAAATTGGACTAAGAAAATTAGAGTTACAGAGATAAACTAGACGATTGGGCAATAGACCGCAAGAGAGAATGATGTGCCGAAGAATCAAACGAAGCATCAATGAATCAATGATATGCCGGACAATATTTGATTCAAGCTTTATAATAATTGTCTGGATCGAAGTAGGTTTTAAGTGTATAGGATTAACTACGATAGCGATCAAGGCATAAAGCAAAATGAAGTCTCGGAGTCAAGAATGAGACTTCGTTAGGAGTTCGAGTGTTCATCGAAAGTTCAGACTTTCGTCGGAAGTTTTATCAGAATTAACCGAGAAGTCCAAGAGCTTGCCAAAGAAGCTCATCGGAACTCACCAAGAAGATCGTCGTGAAGTCTAGGAGCTTACCGGGAGTCCATTGGAACATTGCCGAGAGATCGTCGGAAGTTCGCTGGAAGCTCGATGGAAGAAACCTAGACTAACCAGACTTGATTTACTTAGTGTATGTCTTAAAATTCATAGTTAGCACATAATTGGGTTGGAATTGAGCTAATTCAATTAGGGGCCAATGGAGCCCAAATTTAAGCTATGTTGAGCTAAGAGAAAAGGCTCAAATAGTGACCCAATAAGTAAAACCATCATGGCATAGTTTATGAGATTGTATTAGGCAGTGGTACCCCCAGATTGGGTGGTGGTACCATCTAGTGTTAGTGCTGTAGGCGGTGGTCCCGCTAGGACTTGGAAAACCTAGGATGAGACATTTTTAGGCTCTAAGTTTAAATCCATTTGAGGCCTATAAATATCCCTCTCATCCCTGGTTAACATACACACAACTAAGAGCAAAAAGAAAAGAAAATGCTATTGTATACATGTGTGAACTCCTCTGAAACTCTAAGTGTTAGTCTTGTTTAAGAGGGGAGTGAAGGGGGTTATAAATGTTCTCTCTTGAACCTATCAAAAGGAGAATCAAGTTGTAAGGGTAGTTAAACTTCACCCATTAAAAGAAGACCGTTGGTGGATATCGGTGGCCTAGGAATCGG
Source organism: Musa acuminata AAA Group (assembly GCF_036884655.1). Classification (NCBI taxonomy): domain Eukaryota; kingdom Viridiplantae; phylum Streptophyta; class Magnoliopsida; order Zingiberales; family Musaceae; genus Musa; species Musa acuminata. Next base: position 20,031,010 of record NC_088357.1, on the reverse strand, counting down.
TGGAGTAGATATAGGTCACGAAGACCGAACCACTATAACTTGGTTTGCATTTCATTCTTACAATTTATCTTTACTATAAACTACCTTACCTACTTACTACTTTCACTACACTTATGAATGAGATTTCAAGTTATCTTTCCGAGATCGATTTTATCGTACGAAGAATATTTCGAACCGACGTGTTTTATCCGTTGTACTAATTCACCCCCCCCCTCTTAGTACCGATTTGTTTCTAACAATATATGTGCAAAACCACAAATGCTTTAATAAATATTTTATTTTTGGTCGTCTCAATTTTCACAATCATACCATAGTTATAAAATTTGGACTGAATCGATCGAACAATTCAGGAAAAACTAATTTGATTCACTAATTATATCTTTTGAATTAACAAATATTACAATACAATCAAGTTAATATAGTTTTTTTCAAAAAAGAAACTCAGAAGCTGATGCCATTAAGAATAAATCTAATACAGCCCTGAATGAAATATCAACGCAAAAAAGAGGCAAGAAATGGATCTGAAAACTGATACTTCCACAAAATAAAAGATCTGATTGTGCAAACATATTTTGCCAATCAGTCTGCACATTGATTCCGGCACGAAAAACAAAAGAAACTTGCATATTCTCATAAAGACCAAGGAGCTCAAAGATACTTCTAACAAGATTTACAACAAGAAGCTTGAGAAGTACTAGATTTACAACTAGAAGCTTGAGAAGTACTGTCTGCTGAAGATCCATTTTGACCATGAGCAGCTCCAAGAAGTGATCATCGCATCCATTGCATGCCTCACCTCATGCCAATAAACATAATCTAACATCAATTTGAATAAAAAAATGGCATCCCCCATGTTCCCCAAGCTATCCATCCGAATTCAGCCAGAAAGCAAACGTGATCAAGCACCTAAGTGTCTAAACCCCCTAGCATCCAAATTCTTACTTCTAGGATCCACTTTGAAGCTTTCTGCTAAATAATGAAAAAATACATTTAATAAAATTACAATGAAAAAAGATATGCTCAATGCTCAATGCTCTAAACTGCATACCACCTAAGTTGGATGGCATCGATCAATTGCATGGTCTGCAGTAAATAACTGTAGTCCTGCAGCATGCTCTTTATTTGCTCCCGTAGTTCTCTTGATCTTTCCTTCATCCATGCATGATTGTTCTGCATCAAATTGCAACGTAGAATGATAAAACAATGCAGGTATTCATTCCCGACCATATGAAGCGACGGGCCCACTTCTTGCAGATAAGCCAAAGTATATTTGATTATAAACAGTATTTTCATCAATCAAGTCTACATGCTTTTCAACAAGCAATACTAAATCAAGATCTAATACACCCTGTATAAATTGCACATGCTCTAACCATTCTGAATAATTTGATCCAGAGAATACAGGGATACTAGAAGCATATGAATGTATGGACGGAATTACTATTGCAAAATATAAAATAACATTAATGCTTTGAGTTTGTCAAAAATTTGATAAACTATTGATATCATTAATATTACACTTTTGAGTGAAATATTGACATATCTAGTATTCACTTAAGATCATCTATGGAGGACTGATATCATCTTTGTGGAATAATATTGTTCTCTTTGAGTATACAATCCTAAACTACAAGGATATCCAAAACAGTATCATCCTATCCCATCGCTTAATTATTTAAAGTAGATTCTCCTTTAGGATTATCTAAATCTCATAATTATGTGTGTAATTATGAATATTATTTTTTTAATATCATTTAGGATTAATTTCTTAATATTATTTTATAAGTCATTGGTCTAGGTCACTTTGGTAGCTACAAGACCAATATAATAATATAAAATATAATTTAAAATATCCTATAAATGATAAAACTTTTATTATAATTCATATCATAAAAGTCTATCATCTCAAGTCACTTTGATAGCTACATGTGAGATAAAATTTAGAAAGATTAATTATAAATAATATTTACCAAATTTCTTTAATTTAATTTATGCTAAGTAATTCAATAATAGAATATCAATCATAATAATTATTGAACATTAATGCTAAGCAGTTCAATAATAGAATAACAACCATTATAATTATTGAACATTAATGTTAAATAATTTAATAATAGAATAATAATCATAATAATTATTAAAAATTAATCTGCAAAAGAAAACTCATATGATAATCATGATAACATATAAATCATGCTTGAAAGGTAAACATTATTTCACAATTTCAAATATATATACATGTGAATAACCAAATGAATATCCAAAAATAATAATTAGATTTTATTTACCATATGTATAATCAATAATTCATATGAGAAAACTATAAAACTAAACTAAAATTTATATTTTTTTTAATCAAAGATTAATTCCAATCAAATAGTCAAAATATAATCATGATTAAATTCAATCATAATTATAATGATTCATTTTTATCAATTTTACAATTGAGAATATAAATTAGAATTCTCAATTTCATAAGGGTAAAATTATAAATATGTTGATAGGACTTAAATTGGAATTACGAAATTTATAAAGGGCAGAACTATAATTTGACAAAACCTAGCCTCAAGGGCAAAACCATAAATATACCAAAAACCCTGAAGTGCCTAAGCTACAACCGCCTGTGTGTGTGGCCTGCTCACGTGCGACCGTCACATTGACGCGGGTTCTGCTGTGGTTCCTACCCATGCGTGGCCGTTGTAGCCTCTTGCTCATGTGGAACTGCTACACTACGGCGCTACCACTGCTCGCGTGTGATCGCTATGGCGATTCATGCTTGCGCGCGACCGCTGTTGCCGTGGGGCTGCCATTGCTCGCGTGTGGCCGATGCCGTCACGGGGTAGCCTTTGCCTGAATGCGACCGCTACCACCGCGGGGCAGCCTTTGCCTACACACGGTAGCTCTAGCGGTTCTTGCCAGTGCGTCACTACTGCTGACTCGTGCACGACTGGTCGCGACCACCATCTGGGCACGGCCTATGGGGTGGTTGTCCACGCATGGCTGCTACTGCTGAAACCTGCGTATGGCCGCCACTTGATGTGGCTATCTGCCCTCGTGTGGCCGCCACATGGACGTGGGTTCTGCTGCGTGCTACTGCCGCATGGGTGCGGTGCTATCGCCTATTGCACTTTGGCGCGCACGTTGCCCAATGCAACAGATGGAAGTGATCATTGGAGAATAAGGATCATTCATGCATCGTAAACAAAATAATATTTCTAATGTATTTGATCTCAAGAACTAGGGTCTGATACCAATTGTAAACATAAAAACTGTAATATGCTATGTTAAATATGAAACTAATCTTTTATGTTAAGATTGAAATCAAATAATTAGATCTAGTTTAATGATGCGTACCTTTTAATGTCATCTTAAAAAGATTTTTGTGTGATCTGCAAGATACTGTGTTTAGATCCAAGATCGCTATCAATATGCAAAAGAAGGAAACTAGATCTTCTCCTCTTTATATCTTTTCAGAGGGCCATTGATGGTTAGGGAGAAGAGGTGTGAGAGAGACTTTAATCCCTCAACTATAATCTCAGTTTCTCTTCTTGTCCCTAGTTTTTCTTTTTGTTTAGTCTCTAAAGGTTTTGTCTATATATAGACGAGGGCAGAGACTCTAGGATAAGTAACTATGAGAGTTTCTCTCATCAAGGTTATCTCCTAAAAAATCCTAGTTTAAGTAGACTTCTTTTCTATTGGCCAATATATTTTATCAGAATCTAATTAGTTATATTATATATATCTTATCCAATTATAAAGGATCATAAAATCTAACTTGATTTAATAATGAAATTCCTATCACTATTGAGAATGAGAATCATTTAAAAAATTGACAGAAAGAGAAAAAAGCATCTCTAAAATATGAAGAATGAAATTGTTCCATCTACAAATAGAAATGTGGTTGCGATAATACTAAAATTGTTCCCCGATTGAGTGTTCATCTGCCTAAGAAGAGTTCCATAATATTTGGGTAAGACAAATATATGGAGATGCTGGTTTTGACTCAAAGAAGAATTAGCCTCATCCCTCTTAAGGGCCACAATCTATGGCGTGGTAAACAGGATAGATTCAACTCCACCCAAATAATATTCGTTCCAATAAGAAAGCTCACCACTAACCCTACCAAGGTTTTGAGAAAACAAGACAAGGGCATCAAAAGGACTAAACAAAAATTTCGAAGACTGATTAATGATATGCTTGACCTCCTCATAATCATTCTAAAAATTCTGATATTTAAAGAAATCTTTTTTATAAGAAGCATGACTAGATCACCGGATATGAAGAACAATTTCAATGTTTTAATTTTACAAAATACATGGGCCCAATTTCACTTGTGCCGATAAAATTGGATCAGGATTGTGATTCGATTCAAGAACCAAATCGATTCAATTACCTATCTCACTTAATAATTTAAACTCTATCCGATGATGGGGATATAAACAGGAATAACCTTTGTATAGGAACAAATACTAGAAGACCAAAATACGCAGCGGAATAAAATGGAAATACAATCAAATAGAACACCAAGATATACGTGGAAAACCCCTTCAATGTGAAGGGTAAAAACCACGGGGCAAACTAGAGATAATCCACTATGAGAATAATGAATGTACAAATCTCAATCTCTTGCCCAAAACCCTAGCAACAACCACAAGAGAATAACTGGGATACAAGGATCACGTCACTGCCCACAATATCTAAAACCTCCCAAGTAATCACAGCAAGAGCCTACTGTAGATTTGATCTAACCTGAGATGAGAACACTGCTAGATTATTGTGAACAGTCTATCTGCGTTGTCCTTGTCTTCTTCCCTTTCTTTCTCTTCCTTTTCTGTCTTGTTCTCCTTCTTCTCTTTGGAATCTCGTCCCTATATAAATCACCACGTTGCTGCCCTTTTTATAGCCTTTTTCTGCCTCTAAAACGTAGCCACCACACCCCCCTAATCTTAATTAGGGTTAGGTTAAGAGGGGGTGTGGGCTGTGGGCTGATAAAGCCCACATGGGCTGATAAAGCCCATATGGGCTGAATATGGGCCATCAGCCCAACAACCTCCCCCTTCAGCCCATAAGGGAGGCTGTCCCATGACTCCTCAATGTGCAGCCATACCGACCAACTGTCGGCATATCTCCTGTCTTTCTTTTGGTAATGTCTTCGTCAACATGTCTGCTCCGTTGTCATCTGTATGAATTTTCTGAAGCTGCAACTGCTTCTCTTCAAATACATTTCGAATCCAGTGGTATCTGACATCTATATGCTTTGACTTGGAATGAAACATTGGGTTCTTACACAAATGGATGGCACTCTGGCTGTCACAATGCACCACATAATTTTCCTGTTTCAGCCCCAATTCTTGTAAGAATTCTTTCATCCATAACATTTCTTTGCATACCTCTGTAGCAGCAATATATTCTGCTTCTGTGGTGGAGAGAGCAATACACCTTTGTAACCTGGATTGTCATGACACAGCTCCCCCTGCAAAAGTAAGTAGATAACCTGAAGTAGACTTCCTCGTATCTATATCTCTTGCCATATCTGCATCTGTGTAACCTGTTAACACAGGTGGTCCACCTCCAAAGCTTAAACAAACCTTAGAGCTCCCTCTGAGATATCTAAAAATCCACTTCACTGCTGCCCAGTGCTCTTTGCCTGGATTTGCAAGAAATCTGCTAGTAACACCCACTGCATATGCGATGTCTGGCCTCGTACATACCATTGCATACATTAAACTTCCAACTGCTGAAGCATAAGGAACCTTTTGCATTTTCTCCTTCTCCTCATCACTTGACGGACTCTGTTCTGAGCACAACTTGAAGTGACCTGCAAGAGGAGAACCAACTGGCTTAGCATTGCTCATACTGAATCTTTCTAATACCTTCTCGATGTATTTCTCCTGTGACAACCAAATCTTCTTGTTTTTCCTGTCACGAGAAATCTGCATGCTTAGTATTTGCTTTGCTGGCCCCATGTTCTTCATTGCAAAAGACTCACTCAGTTCCTTCTTCAACCTGTCAATTTTAGACATATCTTTCCCAAGAATAAGCATGTCATCAACATAAAGTAAGAGAATAATAAAATCCTCACCAAACCATTTGATGTACACACAATGATCTGAAGCCGTTCTTTTGTATCCATTTTCTGTCATAAATGAATCAAACTTTCTGTACCACTGTCTTGGAGCTTGCTTTAGCCCATACAAGCTCTTCTTCAACTTGTAGACAAAATTATCTTTACCTTTGACTTTGAAGCCTTCTGGTTGCTCCATATAAATTTCCTCCTCCAAATCACCATGAAGGAAAGCTGTCTTCACATCTAACTGCTCAACCTCCAAGTCCTGGCTAGCAGCAATACCAAGAGCAACACGAATAGAAGACATTTTTACAACAGGAGAAAATATCTCTTCAAAGTCAATACCTTTCTTTTGACCAAAGCCTTTCACAACCAATCTAGCTTTGTACTTTGGTTGAGAATAATATTCTTGAGTCTTCAACCTAAAAACCCACTTGTTCTTCAAGGCCTTCATTCCATTTGGTAGCAGCACCAAATCATAAGTGTGGTTCTTCTGAAGAGCATCCATCTCTTCCTGCATAGCAATTAACCACTTTTCTTTCTGCTCACTCTCAATTACTTCCTGGTAACTCTCTGGTTCACCTGCATCAGTAAGCATCACATACTCATCTGTAGAGTATCTTCTGGAAGGTTGACGTTGTCTAGAAGATCTTTTCAACTGAGGTTCTGCGGGAACTTGCTCTCCTACTTCTTCTTGCTCAACATGTCCTGCAGGTAAATCAACATCAGGCTCTACACTATTTTCCTGCACATCTCCCCCATCACCCTGATATACTGGAGGAATAACTGGGTCACAATCTGCTAATCCTTCTGCAGAAGTCTTGGCTGGTGCCTTCTTCTTCAAATCCTCAAAGGTTTGATCCTCAAAGAAGACCACATCTCTGCTCCTGAATACCTTCTGCTTTTCTGGATCCCAAAGCCTGTAACCAAACTGATCATGTGAGTAACCAAGAAAAATACATTCTTTAGACTTACCATCCAGCTTGGACCTCTTATTATCTAGAACATGTGCAAATGCACGACAACCAAACACTCTCAAATGCCTGTAGGAAACATCTTTCCCTGACCATACATGCTCTGCAACATCACCATCTAGGGCTGTACATGGTGATAAGTTGATCACATCAACTGCAGTCCTCAAAGCCTCATCCCAAAACCTTTTGGGTAGCTTGGCCTGTGAAAGCATACATCTGATCTTTTCCATGATGGTGCGGTTCATCCTCTCTGCAATTGCATTATGCTGAGGTGTACCAGGAACTGTCATCTCATGTTGGATCCCATGTGACCTGCAATAGTCATTAAACAATCTCGTATACTCACCACCATTATCTGATCTTATGCATTTCAATTTCCTTTCTGTCTCCCTTTCAACCCTAGCATGAAACTCTTTGAAGACATTAATAACCTGATCTTTGGTCTTCAAAGCATAAGTCCAAACTTTCCTGGAAAAATCATCTATAAAAGTGACAAAATAAAGTGCATCACTTATACCAAGAACATCAACAGATCCACCAGGAGTTTTTGTCCTCAAAGGACCACATACATCTGTATAAACACGGTCTAAGGCATGCATTTTTCTAGACAAAGCAACACTAGCAAATGAAACTCTATGTTGTTTACCAGCCAAACAATCAATACAAGGGTTCAGATGTATACCTCTGAGATCTAGTAATACCTCTCTTTTGGAAAGAGCTTGCAGCCCCTTCTCGCTCATGTGTCCCAATCGCCTATGCCACAACTCCATACTGAAGTCTTTCTCTGTAGCATTTAACTAGTCACCATAAGCTTTAGCCTGCAACCTGTACAAAGTATGACATTTCTTTCCATTAGCTATAACAAGAGAACCCTTACTAAGCTTCCATTGCCCTCTGTGAAATCTGCTTTCATACTCTTCATCATCTAGTCTTCCAACTGAAATTAAATTCAGCCTCAAGTCAACCACATGCCTCACATCCTTAAGCACCAACTTGCAGCCAAGGTTGGTCTTTAAATGGATATCACCCATGCCAATAATGTCTGCTGTGCCATAGTTGCCCATCTTGACAACACCAAAGTTTCCAGACCTGTATGTAGCAAAAAACTCCCTCCGTGGTGTAGCATGATAAGAAGCACCTGTGTCAATCACCCACTCAAGATCCTGACACACACAAAAAAAAATATCATCAGAAGGAGACAAAATCAAATAATCATCACCCTGCACTGTAGCTGTAGTATTATCCTTTGACTCTGTAGACTCCACTTCTTTTCCCTTTTTCTTGTTCTTCTTAGGTTGCTTACATTGGTTCTTATAATGTCCTTTCTCACCACAGTTATAGCAAACAATATCTTTTCTTGATCTTGACTTGCTCCTACCCATACGTGAACTGCTTCTAGACTTTGACCTTCCTCTATTCTCTGAGATAAGTGCCTGTGAATCATTCTGAGATGTTGCCGAACTCTTTCTTCTCAACTCCTCATTCAACAAACTGCTTGTTACTTGACTCATAGTGACAATATCATCTGGCGCAGAATTACTAAGGGAAACCACTAGTGTCTCCCAACTTTCTGGTAATGAACTGATAAGTAACAATACCTGCAACTCATCATCAAGAGACATTCTCATAGAGGATAACTGGTTAGTAATACTCTGCATTTCATTCAAATGCTCAGCAATAGAAGCACCCTCTCTATATTTTAGGTTCACAAGTTTTCTGATCAAAAAAGCTTTGTTGCCAGCTGTTTTTCTTTCATAGAGACTTTCCAATTTTTTCCAAAGAGAATATGCAGAAATTTCAGTAGAAACATGGTGAAAGACACTATCATCAATCCACTGTCTAATAAACCCAATTGTTTTTCGATCTAACCTCTTCCACTCATCATCTGTCATAGTTGTAGGTTTTGCACTATCCCCTTGCAAAGGTTCATACAAATCTTTGCAATACAAGAGATCTTCCATTCTTGGTTTCCATATCATCCAATTATTTCCATTCAAACTAATCATGTGAGAAATATTACTGGCCTCCATGTTCAGATACAAAAAATTAAATCACCAAAACCCCCGCTCTGATACCAGTTGATGGGGATATAAACAGGAATAACCTTTGTATAGGAACAAATACTAGAAGACCAAAATACGCAATGGAATAAAATGGAAACACAATCAAATAGAACACCAAGATATACGTGGAAAACCCCTTCAATGTAAAGGGTAAAAACCACGGGGTAAACTAGAGATAATCCACTATGAGAATAATGAATGTACAAATCTCAATCTCTTGCCCAAAACCCTAGCAACAACCACAAGAGAATAACTGGGATACAAGGATCACGTCACTGCCCACAATATCTAAAACCTCCCAAGTAATCACAGCAAGAGCCTACTGTAGATTTGATCTAACCTGAGATGAGAACACTGCTAGATTATTGTGAACAGTCTATCTGCGTTGTCCTTGTCTTCTTCCCTTTCTTTCTCTTCCTTTTCTATCTTGTTCTCCTTCTTCTCTTTGGAATCTCATCCCTATATAAATCACCACGTTGCTGCCCTTTTTATAACCTTTTTCTGCCTCTAAAACGCAGCCACCACACCCCCCTAATCTTAATTAGGATTAGATTAAGAGGGGGTATGGGCTGTGGGCTGATAAAGCCCACATGGACTGAATATGGGCCATCAGCCCAACATCCGACATAACAACTTCAAAAGCCTTTCTCAAGTTGGCAAGCAGTAGGTCAACAAGATCTTACATAGAGTCGTTATCATTTAGGGAAGTCAACAAGACTTAACCAACAACTTGCAAATTGCATTAAACTATTAAGCAAGCATTTATTTTTCCATAGATAATATGGGCTTGGGCTTCCCGCCATTACAGTAAGCATTCATTATATGTGAAGCTTTTAGTTTATAAAAGCTTAAATATATTTCAGAATAATGGATTAATATCCTCATACAATCAAATTGGAATAGGATGCACGACTAACAAAGAGATGAAGTACTTCATCTTTGTGGAGGTGTTGGTATATCCATCGACATGCTTATATATATTTTCTATCATTCCTGAAGAATTAACAGTCATTTCGAGTATAGCAATGGGAAACACAGTTGGATTGAGGCACTCTTCATTTATATCCTAAGATGCATCTTCAACTAGATCTTGGAGCTTCATACAGGCCAATTGCACATTTGTTCCGTACTCTTTCATGTAGCATTGGATTGTGGAGGCAACATTTGCCGTAGTTTGTTCCAGCTGCAATTTTCATAAGAAAAGAAAACGAATGATCTAAAAACTGAATTCTGAGACATCTTTTCAGGATTTACATGTTCATCATATTAAAAAATATTATTAGACTAGTATATGAGAGGAATTTGAGAATCTAGTGATGTGGGAGCTTAAGAACCGGAGATTTTTTGTTTGTACTAGATTTGGTAATATATTATCAGCAAAACTTTGATAGTGCAATTGAGTGACACAAGAAATACTTATGAGGTGAAAAATAGATGGAATATTGAAGACAACTTTTAAATATTAACTGGTACGATGTGTCACACATATACATATTTAATATATATCTACATCGTATACAAATATATATATATATATGTATATGTATATATATATGTATATGTATATATATATGTATATGTATATATATATGTATATATATAAATGTATATGTATATATATGTATATATATATATATGTATATTTATATATGTATGTATATATATGTATATATATATACATACATATATACATATATATATACATATATACATATATATATATAGTAGGTGTACAAGCAATCACACATCACATGAGCAATCACATCAGATGATCATAAATCACAACCTAATATGATTAAGCCCGAGCTAGTAGGCTCAATCACTCATTTCACGATCTATGTGTGTATCGGCGCATCTCCATACCTTATGATCATCCATCTCATCCTCGTCGGTTTTGTTAGCATCTCGGCGCATCTCCATACGTCATGATCATCCGTCTTGGCCTCGTAGGTCCTACTATCGCCTCTACGCTCCCGTTGTGCCTCCTTATGTAATTACAACATAATCACAAGCACAAGGCCCAATAATACACGAGAAAAAATAAAGGCTCGTAAGCTCCAATAATAATAATAATAATCATAATACATATACACATCACATCACATAGTCTATGATCATCCGCTCACATCACACATTACATGTATACATTACCATATAGCACTACTAGATAATAATAGTTAATTAAATTATTTAATAATTATTTTATAGTATTTTAGAAACCCTACCATAGGGTGCCCTCACATGGCAAGTAATCTCTTATATGGCTAAGAAACCTTAGTCACTAGAGACTCCCTTGCGGTCAGGAATCAAAGGCTATAGGACTGTCTTGTGTGGCTAGGAAACCCTAGCTACTAAGGAGTCCTCTGCAACTAGGAAACCTTGGCTGCAAGGCAGCCTTGGGTGGCCAAAAAACCTAACCACCTGCTTGCCCCATGCGGCCAAGAATCCTGGCCGCTAGGGTCTCCTTGGTGGCTATAAAACCCTAGCTACCAAGGGTGCCCCTCGTAGCTAGGAAACATGGTTGTAGGGGCTTTGCCCTACTCAGGATGAGAGCAGCATGTTGCTCTCGGTCTACTGTAGGTGGCCAAGGAGTGCTACTCTTTGTCTAGTGTAGGTGGCCAAGTAGAGAGCTCCTTTGAGAGCTCTCGGCCAAGGCTACAAGCAACCTTTGGCCATCATTTAGGGCAGCAATAGTTGCTGTCATTTCTGCCACTTTTACGTCAATAATTTTGATGTCAAAAGCCCTCTTTAAAATACCTTTTAATAGAGAAAAAATTATGTAATCTAGATATGTAAATTATGCCAAAAATCATAGTAATCATGCAGAAATAATTTTACACGATTGAACACAACACATGTAGTTTATAAAACCAATCTTTCGTATGAGCAACCTAGCTTTGATACTACTATTAGGAAATCTGAGGTGACATCATATGTATAATAGAAGAACAGAAACAAAAAACCCTATATTTCCACAGAAAAAATAGTCTTTTGTCGTCATGCAAAGAATGGTGTGCAAAAATCTACAAAACCATAAAATATGTGTATAAGAAAGATGTGTTACCTAGGAAAATTATATATTTCTAAAAACCTACAGATCTATGGGGGGATGAAGGAGGTCAATTATCCTCCTCTCTAGTGATGATCCACATGATAGAGGCTATCATACCCTCTCAAATTATCACATTCAAGAGGTGTGACCCTTTCTTAAATTGAAAATATTAAAATTTCATCAACAATCAAATCCAAGATCCAATCTAACATTTGAGGACATTGAGAAATATTCAATCAAAATTCACATTCATAAAACCTATACAGTTTATAATTGTATACCATATCACTCGATAATTTATATTTATGAATATTTATGAAAACCTAAGCCAACTTCACAAAACATTAACCACACTTATAAATTCACAAGCATAAGAATTTATACAATCAAAACTCCAACCATTTACCATGAATTCATATCATCATAAACTAAACATAATATTCTAAAATTCTAAACGAGATAGGTCTTTTAAAACTTTTACATAATATATCAATTTCAAATCTGTCGATAATATTTTATGACATACAAAATATGCTTATAAAATAACCACAATATATCAACTGCCAAGACTTGCCCAAAATTTGAATAGCTTTCCACTATCTTAATCGAATTCAAACATCTCATTGAGTGATATGTTAACCTGAAAGATTTATATAACAATAGAGTAAGCTAAAGAGCTCAACAAGTGACAAACATATCAATAGCAAAAGAGGTTAGTTTCAAACAAGCTTAGTATCAAAATGTAAGACAGGATACAAGAATTCATGGATATTATCTCATTAGATATAAAATCACAAATGATATTTCATTCAAAACATATTTGGTTAATAGCAAATGGAGTAAAGAGTAATTGGAATATATCAATGACATAAGAAGCATTTCGGGACATATTAATGACGTGTGAAATGTTTCAAAGTATATCAATGGCATATGAAATATTTTAGAGCATATCAATGGTGTGTAAAATATTTCAAAGCATATCAATGGCATATGAAACATTTCAGAGCATATCAATGGAGTATGAAATATTTCAAATTATATCAATAACAAATATGAAACATAAGCTTAAATGTTGTATTTGATGTTACATTCATTTCATTCTTATCCAAAGTACACATAAAAGTATATAACCAAAGCTTTGAATATCATATCAAATACATAGAAGGTAAAGTGGGATTCTAAACATAATCTAGAGCATCACAAGCTCCAAGCATACACCCTTTATTATTTCTAGCAAAGGTCCAGATAATCCCTTTATCATTTTTGGCAAAGGTCTAAATTGTCCCACAAACACTAAAGTACAAAAGAATATTATGAATAATAAAATTGGTATCGGAAGCACATGTAGAATAATGAAACGTATATGTGCCTTTATGAGTCAATACGATGCAAACATATTCTTTCACAAATGTATTCAAATTTAAAAATAAATAAAAGCAATAGTATATAAAGATTTTAAACAATCACATATAGCTCAATTGAAGAAAAAAATTTAGATAAATTCACTATCCAAAGAGATAAAACTAGAATAGACGCATTTGACGAAAGTTCTATTCTGGCATATTCTATGAGGGACATTGTACAAATAATTCAAACTATTAATTATACTCTAATTCACTTAATAAAGGTATTATTAGAAAAATATTTCAATCTACATTTAGATAAAATAAGTTTCATATGAATCAAAGTTTCTAACAAAGGGTTACAAATGATTTGGTGATCAAAGGTCAAAGAACAAAACCTCTATTTTGTAAAATTCATAGGGTTGGATTCAATAGATAATTGGGTAGGTATTTGTACTCTAAATCTTTTAATCTAGGTATAAAAAAAAAGATTTATGAGTCTAGTTTCTAACAAAGTAAGTTTTGTATAAATCAGAATTTCTAACAATGACTTATAACCAGTTTAGTATCAAAATGTCTGAAGTTATGGTCATTGTTTTGTAAAATCTATAGGGTTAACTGAAACATAAGTCTAAGTGAACAATTAGACTCTAAATTTATCAATCTTGGTATATGAGTCTATTTTCAGATAAATTTAGTTTTGCCTAAATCAGAGGTTATTACAGAAAGTTATGGTCAAGACAATGTTGAAAGGTTAGAATCTCGAAGATTTTCTAGATTATGATTGTTACGTTTAAACAAGAGATATATTAGATGCGAAGCTAGGACAATTCAAATTTTTAATATTCAAAACAAAAGCAAAGATAGAATTATAGTAAAAAAGGAACAGAATACTTGCATTTCAAAGATTGATTTTGATCCGAAGAAGGCATAAGCCCATATCCTTCTTCTATTTTCCCTCCTCTCTCTGTTTCATTTTCATCACCTATCTTTATTCTTCCTCCATAGCTATAGCTCGTGCAAAACATGGGAGGGGCATAGTGACTTGCTTTCCCCTTCTCTTCTTCCTTCCTTTTCTTCTTTCCCAATAGCAACTGCCACAGCCACAACCCGTTCTTTTCTTCCTCTCCTTCTCTTCTTCCTTCCCCTTCTTCTTTCCCAACAACAGCTGCCACAACCACAGCCACAGCCACAGCCGCAGCCCATTCTTTCCCTTCTCTTCTCTCTCTCCATCTCTTCTTTTTTTCCTTCCCCTCTTCCTTCCTCTTCTTCCTTCCCAAACGCAGCCACAGCCTTTCTCTCTTCTTCCCTCTATTCTCCCTCTTCTTTTTCTTCTCTTCTTCCCTTCTTCTCTTCCCCAATGTACCACACCTCCTCTGTTTCCTCGTGCAAGAAACAGAGGTATTGCAGCCCTAGGCACAGCCACCTTCTTATCCTCTCCCTCTTCCCTCTCTTCTCCCTCTTCTTCCCTTCTTCTCTTCTTCTCCTCTTCTTACCTTCTCCTCCCCGATGCACCACCCCTGCCTTTTGTTTCCTTGTGTGGGAAACCGATGTGCGTGGGAGGCGGTGGCATAAAATTATAATTTTTTATTTTTTTATAATTAACAGTTTAATTACTGAAATTTTAATATTTAAATATAGATCCTTCAATTTATAAATAAATCTTTATAAATAAATTTCAGAAGCGAGACATATTACAGGAGCTACGAAAATACTTCTTAAGTTGCTGCTAAATCTTCTCGATGCACGCATCACACAATTAAAAAGGGGCCAACCCTTCTTGCTGTGCATATGCCCCAAACAAGGGCTACTCGTTGAAAAGGAGAGAGAAAGAAGAATAGAATGTGACAGCTAAAAAGGGGTCTAGCCTATAGTCTTTTGATTTCCTTCTATTTATAGAGGCTCTTTATTAACTTAACCATAATGGATCCTACCCTATTATCTCTATCCAACTAACTAAGCCTCTTAGATTAGTGGATCTCTATCTAATAATCTCTCATTGCCTCTTATTAGATTTCATCCATAGGATCCAATAATTTAGAGGCTTATTAGATATCCAATAAGATAGGAGCTTCAACAAATATCTCATATCCGAATCTTTACTAGTCGCAACACCTACTATATGTGTGTGATCCTCTAGGCCCAATATCGAGCTGGTTGTGAGTCATACCTATCAAAACTCATTCTGGTTTAGTAAATTATTATCTCCATAATAATTCACTTGATTTATCAATTACGGATGTAATAAGCCACTATATTGTAATCCCCAAACGATACAAGGGAATCCAATCTATTGGATATATTTATCCTCAATTATCATATATCCATAGTCCCTTGCTATTCATAGGTGCCTTGCAAGCCACGTGAGTGATGACATGTGTGATATGATATGTATTCTTTTTACTTATTATATTATTTGATATTTTATTATTTTTTATTACTTGTTATATATATATATATATATATATATATATATATATATATATATATATATATATATATATATATATATATATATATATAGTGATGTCCATGAATCTATGTAATGGGAATTGGTGAGATCATGATAATGATCGATTCACCTTTAAACACAAACCCTAAATAATTCAGGTCATTTGTTACTCGGGAGTGACATCGAGATAACCGGGCAGATTAGTATATTGTATACCCGTCCATATGATGGAGGCAGCTAGTCTCATAGCTGCTTGTGAGGGGATATTAGGGCTATTGTGCATATGCTCATTGGAGAATGAGTTCACTAATTGATCTGCTCATGGAATGTTGGATAGTTAATGATACCTCATTGTAAGACAATGATTCCATTGTTCCAATGGTATACCTGGTCCTTATACTTGAGACACCAAGGATATTTTATATGAGTACTCCACTCTTTGATACCAGACTTTAGGTTTAGAAGTTTTAGATCTAGCACAGCTAGTCATCGGGAATGACAATCAACCTTACAAGGACTATTAAGTGTCGATAGAGGATCATCTGCTCTCGGTGTTATGAGAAGAATATCCTATATATTTTGACTTAGACAAATCCTTGGCTAGGGTCATTCAAATTGAGAGAAAAAGAGTTCTCTAGGAGAATCTGATTAGAGCAAGACTCGGTCTGACAATACCATACTCAGTATATGGTCTCTAAGATATTAGATGGATAAAGGACTATAGGTATATGATAATTGAGGATAGATAGATCCAAAGGATTGGATTCCCTTGTATCATCTAGGAGCTGCGGTATAGTGGCCTAGTACGTCCGCAATTGATGAGTCGAGTGAATTATTATGAAGATAATAATTCACCGAGCCAGAAGGAGTTCGGACAGGTATGGCTCACAACCAACTTGATATTAGAACTAGAGGGTCACACACATATGGTAGGCGTTGCAATGAGTAGAGGTTCAGATATTAGATATTCGCTAAAGCCCCTATCTTGTTGATATCCAATAAGCCCCCGAATTATTAGATTCTATGGATGAGATCAAATAAGAGCTAAGAAGAGATACTTGGATAAAGATCTACTAATATAAGAGGCTTGGGAAGTTGGATGAAGATCCAATACCCAATAGGGTATGATCCATTAGGGTTAAGTAGACATGTGATCTCTATAAATAGGAGAGGATTTGCGGGCAAAAGGATAATTTTTCTCCTCTAAATTTGAGAAATTTTAAATTTTATCCTTTCTATCTAAATTACCAAGATACCTCTCATAATTTAGAAAATTCCTTGCATATCTTTAATTTCAGAAAAATATTAGTTAATTAAATAATTTAATTAATTATTATTATCTAGTAGTCCTACTTGTGATGATGTGTACATATGATGTATGATATGGATGGATGATTATGGACCGTATGATGTGTGTGTATATGTGATGTGATTATTGCTATTATTGGAGCTATGAGCCTCCAATTTTATTCTCGGTTATTGTTGGGCCTACGTGGCTATAATTAAGTTTAATCATACGAGGAGGCACAACAGGAGCATGGAAATGATAACGGGACCCATAAGATCGAGACGAACGATCGTGATGCATGGAGATGCGTTAAGATGCTGGCAAAACCGAAAAGGACGAGATGGACGATTACAAGACTTGAAGATGCACCGCTGCATACATAGATCTTGATATGAGTGATTCTACTAGCTCGGGCCTGATCATATATATATATATATATATATATATATATATATATATATATTTGCATATGCTGTAGATGTATATTAAATATGTATGTGTGTGACACGTCATATTAGGAGACCAAATCAAAATCCCCTCTTTCGATAATATAAAGTCGGTTAATATAAGGCAATTAGATTGACTCACATAGCCTTCCATCGTTATAGATAGGGACCGATTCCTGACATAGGTTGAGTTTGTCGAGTCCTCGAAGCTAACCTATATCGCGATTCGCTATCTTGCCTACGACATAGAGATGTCACTAGTAACCTGAGGACATGGTATGCTTAGTCAAGTACCTCGAGGGTATATCATCGAATCATACTCATCTTGTAATGATGGTATTAACTTAACCAAACATTATGTTTGGTCGAGTCTCTCGAGACCATGATGGTTCGGAGGCTGAATAGGACGAGAATCATAAGGAGTTATGATCGGTAAGAGTTACATACCTTTTGGGCTTAGTGTGATTGGTCAAGTCCCTCGATGTTACACTTAGACATTGATTGGATCTCAATCCCCACTAGAAGTCTATTGGAGACTTCTGTTTTATGTGCTAAGAGTGTCGCGTGACTTGCTAGAAAAATAGTATACTCTGAGAAGATTAAGATAAAAGTTCATATCTTGATTGTTTATTTTTTTGTAAAATCTTTATATTATTTATTTATGTTGCATCTTTATTTTTAAAAAATATCATTTTCAAATCCCTTACATGACATACTTGATGTCAACTGCCTCACTAGTCTAAATTATACGGATTGCCTTCGCAACTTGAGAATTGTTCTCACGGTAGAGAAAATCGCGTATGTCCTTGATACAGTGATGCCTATACTTAAGGAAGGGGTAAACAAGGATGAAATTACTCATTATATGAAGTACAGAGATGACTCTACTCTTACTAAGTGTTACATGTTGGGCTCCATAACTCTTAAGTTATAGAGACAACATGAAAAGATGAATGCTAGAATAATTCTCCTATATGTCCGCAAACTGTTTGAGGAATAGCGAAGGACTCAGTGATATGAGATATTCAAGAGCCTCTTCCGCTCTAGGATGACTGAGGGGACATCGATTCAGAACTATTTCCTCAAGATGATTGAGTAGATAGAGAAACTCACAAGTCTAGGAATGGTCTTAGAGGATAACCTATGTATGAATCTTATCCTTTAGCCCCTACCAAATTTCTTTTCACGGTTCATAATGAATTTTAATATGAACAAACTTAAGATGACTCTCCCTAAGCTCCTCAATATATTGAGGGAGGCAAAGCGCACTATCAAGAAAGAGAAGTCAATTCTCTATATTGGTGAGACCAGAAAGAAAATGAAGACAGAAAAGTCCCTTAAGAAGGGCAAGGGCATAGGCAGACCCAGTATAGTAAAGGTTGCTAAGAAAGACTATGCAAAGGACAAATGCCAATACTTCCACTGTGGCAAAGATGGGTACTAGAAAAGGAACTACAAAGAGTACCTTATAGAAAGGGAAAAACAAAAGCTTAGAGAAGCTTCAGGTATATTCATGAGCAATCTCAATTTGTTAGACTCTTATATTAACACATGAATATTGTATACCGGTAGTGCTTATTATATTTGTAATTAATTATAAGTTTTGATAAGAACTAAGAGATTGGCAAGAGGCGAGATGGACCTCAAGATGGGCAATGGAGCAAAAGTTGCTACAGTAGCTATTAGCGAGGGTACCCTACATCCACTTGGTTGAGCTATTATTGTATTTGATGCATACTATTTTGTTCCTTATATTATCAAAAATATTATTTTCATTTCATATTTGATAATTAGTGGATATAAATTAGTTTTTGAGAATAATGGTTGTTCAATATTATTAGATAATGAGATCATCATGAGAGGAATATTGCATAATGGTTTATTTATGCTAGACACTGCTCCACATATCATGAATGTAAGTGTGTCCAAGAAGAAACGAGATGAGGTAAACAATACATACTTGTGGCATTGTAGGCTAGGTCACATCAACAAGGAAAGGATTAAAAAGTTGTGAAAGGGTGAAAATTTAGATCTATTCGACTATGAGTCATATGCGACTTACAAATCTTACATTCATGGAAAGATGACCAACTCTTCATTTAGTGGAACCAGAGAGAGAGCCACTGAGTTGTTAGAAAATACACATAGTGATGTATGTGGTCCTATATCAACTCATGTCATAGGTGGTTACTCCTACTTCATTACTTTTACCGATGATTTCTCAAGGTATGAACTTGTGTACTTAATGAAGTACAAATCCAATACCTTTGAGAAATTCAGAGAGTATAAGAATGAATTAAAAAATCAGACTGGAAAGAGTATCAATACTCTTCGATCAAATCGAGGAGGTAAGTAATTGAGTATAGAGTTCATCCAATTCCTCAAGGACCATGGGATTCTATCCTAATGGACACCTCCTTATATACCTTAGCTCAATGGTGTATCTGAAAGGAGGAATCACACATTGTTAGACATGGTGTGATGTTAGGACTCTAGCTAGGAGAGTCCTAATTGAGAGGGACATTTATGTAAAACCTATCTAAGTCGACCCCTATTAAAGAGGTGAAGAGGCCGGCTAGGGTTTGGAGGTTATTTCTTAGAGAAGAATTAGGAGTTATAAAGGAATAGGAGTTGTAAAAAAATAGGAGTCTTGAGTAGAGTCCTATTAGGAGTCTTGAGTATGAGTCTTAATTGAGTAAGAGTCATATTAGGAGTTAGGGTTTAGAAACCCTATAAATAGTCATGTATTTATCCTCTTTTGATAAGTAATAGATGAATCTTTTCTGCATCCTTTGAATAGCAACTTGGAGGGAGGAACCCTTATAGAGTTCCAAGGAGGCTAATCCCCTAAAAAGATCAACCCCAAGTTTATAATCTACAAGGGTTCTAATACTTGGTATTAGAGTAGTGTTCTTAGCATCTCGCTGCCCTTCCACAGCCATCCATCAGCCCTCCATAGCCGCCCAAAGTAATTCCCACAATTGCTTAAAAGATCATCGTCAAATTTCGCCGTCATCTCCACCACCGTGGATCATCCTTTGATCTCCCAGTGAATTACAACAGGTTCTGATTTCCTACCTTACTACTACTGTAATTTAGTTATCCTTATTCAAAATTATAAAAATAAATTGTTCCTATATTGCTACATAAACTTTTCGTTGCAAAGTTTTTATCTCTACGACGAAAGATATATTACAGAATTTCAGCCGCATAGCATAGTCTGTTTGATCTTGCTACTTCATTTTTTCTATCAAAATCTCTAAGAAATTTTTATGACAGCTTTGACACATCCTAATAGTATATTTTTCTTTAGTTTTATCAAAAAAATTTTAATATAAACCATTGATCTTTTACGTCTAAACTTCTATACAAAAATCTTTACTGTAAAATTCCAGCCACATAGCATAGTTTATTTGATATTGCTACTATGTTTTTTCTATATAAATCTCTACAAAATTTTTATAACAGATTTGACAATTTCTAACAGCATATTTCTCTTTAGTTTTGCCAAAAAATTCTCAACATAAACCATTCATCTTTTATGTCTAAACTGCTATACTTGAAAATCTACACTATAAAATTCCAGGTGCATAGCATAGTTTGTTTGATCTTGCTACTATGGTTTTTCTCTCCAAATCTCTATAAAATTTTTATGATAACTTTGATACTTCCTAACAGTAGATTTTCCTTTAGTTTTGTCAAAAAATTCTTAATATAAACCACTAATCTTTTATGTCCAATCTGCTATACTTGAAAATCTATGTTGTAGAAAATTTCAACCATATATTGTTGCCTTAACCCATCTATTTATAATCTTTTTTGAATGAAATTTCTTATACACTTTATAGATCATCTTGGTTTCCATCTAAGATTGATGTATTAAGAATTCATCTCTAAAACCGATTTTGCATTGCTACAAATTTTCGTCATAAATCGTTGAAATTTTTCGATGAGAATTCTGCTATCACAACTTGCACCAATTTCCTTGCTATTATACTACCAAAATTTTCTTGATTAAATTGGATATCCTTGCTGTCATATAAACTAAGATTTTGCTATCAATTCCCTCCTCATATTTCTCAAATTTTTGGTAGAAATTTCATTAAGAAATCGCTGTTTCTTCGATGATAATTCTGCTCTTACAAGATAACACATACATGCAGCAACTTCCATTGATTTTTATCAAACCTTTGCTGCCATCTACCACAGATCTAAAACTTTCATCTGCAGCCCTAAAACTCCACCAAACCATACCCTCAAACTGCACCCAAAACAACCATAAAACAAGCCTAAATCGTAGCCTACATCCACCAATCCACTAACCCTTTCGACCATCACTTCTCTCAACCTATACATGCCTTTAACCTGACAACAAAAGAGTGATTTTAACATCACAAATTTGGAGGCATATACTATAGCATCTAAGGAGGCAATCAATGCTAAATTTGAAGCCTTCGAGGCGCGAATGGAAGATAAGATTTGGACTCTCTTTACTGAACTCAGTTTGGGCCGACTACCAAGCCCGAAGAAATCACATCAAGGGGAGAGCTCTAACCAATCGTACCATGCCCGAAGAGATGACTTCCAAGAGAGGGGGGGTTTTATAATCGATCCCAACTATCCATGCATGAGGGTGGACTTCCTTAAATGGAAAGAAGAAGACCCGATTGATTGGATCTCGCATGCGGAGTGATATTTTCGGTACCACAAAATTATAGATGCATTTATGGTGGAAATTACGACTATACATCTTGAAGGGAATGCTATACAGTGGTTTGACTAGTTTAAACACACTTATGGAGTCCTCTCATGGCAACAATTCAAAAAAAATACTTTTGATCCTCTTCGGACCAACCGATTACAAGAACACTAACGGACAACTAGCAAAGATCTAACAAACCTCCACCATTAAGGAGTACCAAATCAGGTTTGAAAGGTTATCTAATTAAACTCATAATTAGTCTAAAAAACTGCTATTGGGGATCTTCATTGAGAACTTGAAGCTAGAGATCTGGGGAGAAGTTAAAGCACGACAACCGTACATGCTTATGGCAACTATCTCTTTCGCATGACTTCAAGAGGAGCAATTGAACCATGAAGCCTGGAAGACTAAAGTTGCTCCCTAACCAGCAATACTGAAGCCCTCAACCCCCCCTACTATCAACCGAGTCCCTACGCCAAAAAGGTTGATAAGAGAAGAGCTCCAGGAGAGATCTGCGAAGGGGTTATGTTGGCACTACGATGAGCCATGAAGCCGTGAGCATTGTTATAGTAAAGGGAGACTTCTTATGATTAAACTAGTAGAAGAAGAGGTCAATGAATATCTAGAAGAGAGCTTTAAACATGAAGAAGAAGATGCGAAAGAAGAGCCATAACCGATTGACATTATGATACACGCACTAACTGGCTACTCAAACCCGCAAATGATGAAAGTTGGAGGTCTTATCAAACAACAACCGATCACTATTCTCATCAACACAGGCAGCACTAATAACTTTCTAAATAGTAAGGTTACAGCTCAGATGGCACTCTACATCGAAGGTTATAGCAAGTCTAATATAAAGGTTGCCAACGGCAGAACCCTAAAGTGCAACCAAAGATGCCCGCGGGCGAAATTGTTCCTGTAGGACCAAGAGATAATTACATATTTCTTCCTCCTCCCTCTTGATGATCATGAGACCATGCTTAGAATTAAATGGTTGATGATATTAGGTGATGTTTGTTGAAATTTTATTAAACTAATTATGAAATTTTATAGTAAGAAGAAATTGATGATACTGCATGGGAAACTTTGGGGAGACATAACGACGATTTGCACACAACAAATAAAGAAGGTTTTGCATAAAGCATGCAGCAGCTTTTTAGTACAACTTAAGCAGCAAACTAAGGGAGAGCCAACATAATTTGAAGATCCAAATCTACTTCCTTTGCTTGCTGAATTTTCAGATATATTTGACGAACCGCGCAACCTACCTCTTACCCATCGGCATGATCATTGTATAACGATTCTTTCGGGAAAATCTCTAGCAAATACTCAGTCATATCAGTATCTACAACTCCAGAAGGATGAAATAGAAAAGATTATAAAAGAGATGCTCGAAATAGGAGTTACTCGGCCAAGTTGTAGCCCTACTCTTCACTAGTGCTCTTCGTACGAAAGGACGGAACATGGCGATTGTGTGTTGATTACCGAGCTCTCAACAACATAACCACCAAGGACAAATATCCTATTCTAGTAGTAGATGAATTTCTAGATGAAAGGGAGCATAAATCTTCACAAAGCTAGACCTTTGATTTAGGTATCATCAAATACGAGTGTGCAAAGAAGACATACCGAAAATCACCTTTTTAACACACAACGACTACTACAAATTTTTGCTTTCTTCAACAAAAGGTGGAATATCTTGGGCATATCATATCAGAGAAAGGTGTGGTAGTGGACCCCTCTAAAATTGGAGCAATGCAGAACTGGCCGACCTCGAGGAACATAAAATTGCTACGTGGCTTTCTCGGTTTAATAGGCTACTACCGCAAGTTCATAAAAAAAGATAGAAAGATTAGTGCACCACTTACTTCCTTACTGAAAAAAGATGCTTTCCAACGGTTGTATAAAGCCACCACTGTCTTCGACAAACTTAAAGTCGTAATGACGATAATGCCCGTACTAGCGCTACTCGACTTCAGTAAGACTTTCGTTATTGAAGCCGATGCCTCCGGAGTTAGAATTGGTGTTGTACTAATGTAAGATGGCCACCCCCTCGCTTATACCAGTAAGGCATTATCTCCTTTCCATCTCAAAATGACTATTTATGATAAGGAGATGCTCGCGATTGTGCATGCGATGGCCAAATGGAGATCGTACTTGATCAGGCGATACTTTCAAATCAAAACTGACCATAAAAGCCTAAAATATTTCTTAGAGCAAAAGTTATCTTCCCCCGAGTAGCAAAATTGGGTAACAAAGCTTCTTGGATATGATTATGAAATAACTTATAAAAAGGGGAAAGAAAATATTGTTACAGATGCACTTTCATGGCTACCCAAGCAAGCTGAATTTTTGACCATTTCACTTTCGACTAGCAACATCCTTGAGGATATTAAGAGGGAATGGTAGGAAGATTTGGAGACTAGTAAGAACATAAAAAAAAATTTGAGAAAGCACCAAGCTCCATGGCTCATTACAATTGGGACTCAAAAGAATTACGCTATAAGGGCACTAAATTGAAAAAGAGTGCGGCATATGACCCACAAACCGACGATCAGACGGAAGTGGTAAATAAGTGCTTAGAGACAACCCAAAGCCACACACCAAATATAACTACCTAAAGAGAACTCCATACCTAGTCGAGTGCCATTATTGATCGATAGATTGTGACTCGACGACGATGACCCACTACTAAAATACTAATACAATGGGCGAACTTACTAGCAGAAGGTGCCACTTGGGAGAACTATGACAACTTGAGATCAAATTCCCATAATTCATGAATTGTTAGCCTTGAGGACAAGGCTGATTTGAAAAGGGCGGGTCTATTAGGACTCTAGCTAGGAGAGTCCTAATTGAGAGGGGCATTTATGTAAAACCTATCTAAGTCAACCCCTATTAAAGAGGTGAAGAGGCCGGCTAGAGTTTGTTGAATCTCGTATTTTGATGATGAAACTACTTGATATATGTTTATGATTTAATCTGTGTTTTGAGTGACGCAGGATGTTTCGATCAGGATGAGACAATTAAAGCAGGAAAATCATGTTGTGTCGAAGGAACATGTCAGAAGATTGGACGTCGGGCCGGTGGATCGGTCGACGTATCGACAGAAGGCTTCGGGCCGTGGACTCGAGCATCGGGCCAAGAAGAGCGGGTATTGTGCCAAGGATATCGGAGTTGCGGAGTCAACTGGCCGATTGGGCAATAGGCTGCAAGAGAGAACGATGCGCCGAAGAATCGGACGAAGCGTCGAGGGACCAATGACATGTCGGACAACTTGGTTAATTGCTTAGGATTAATTGTCTCGATTGAAGTTTTGTTTTAAGTGTGCAGGATTAACTACGATGTAAATAAGACAAGCAGTAGGAGTTGCGCCGGAGTCAAGTTCATGATCACGTTGGGAGTTCGAGAGTTCGATGGAAGTTCGGATGGTCGTCGGAGGTTCTGCGAGAACAGATCCGAGAAGTCCAGAAGCTTGCCAAGCGAAGCTCGTCGGAACTCGCCAAGTGGATCGTTGCAAAGTCCAAGAGTTTGCCGGAAGTCCGCAGGAGCATCACCGAGGGTTCATCGGATGATCGACGGAAGTTCGCCGGAAACTCGACGGAAGTTCGCCGGAAACTCGCCGGAAGAAGCGATTGACGCACCAAAGCAAAGCTGCAGAAATTGTCTTAGATTTAATCGTAGTTAGCACGTTGATTAAGTTAGAAAATGGGAGGTGATTCCATTAGCTTAATCTTGGGGCAATTGGACCCCTGAAAAACCGAAATTGGGCCGAATGGAGCTAACCATTCGAACCCTGATTGCACTAGGAGGTGCAACCGCCTAGGCCAGGAGGTGGCACCGCCTGGGCTAAGTCTTCCAACGAGACTGGGCGGTGCAACCGCCACAGCCAGGAGGTGGCACCGCCTGAGCTCAGTCTTCGAGCTAGACTGGGCGGTGCAACCTCCCTGACAGAGAGGTGGCACCGCCTGAGCTCGGTCTTCGAGCTCTGGCAGAGAGGTGCAACCGCCTCAGTCAAGAGGTGGCACCGCCTGGGGCTCAGTCTCCGAGCCAGACTCAGGCGGTGCAACCGCCTGGGCTCAGTTTTCGAGCTCTGCCAGGCGGTGCAACCTCTCCAGTCAGGAGGTGCAACCGCCTGATCCCGGAATTCTGGGATTTGATCGTTTTGAGCTCCAAATTTGAATTGGGTTGGGGCCTATAAATACCCTACCCATTCAGCACTGAAAGGATACAGACCTACACCGAAATTTTGATCTTTTCTGTGATTCTAAGAGCTCAAAAGTGTTGTAAAGCCTTTAAGTCTCCTCTTTCTGTTCTTCAAGTTTTGAGTTGTAAAGAGAGGAGAGAAATCTTCAAGTTTTGAGTTGTAAAGAGAGGAGAGAAAGGTCCTGTAAAGGTTGTCTCCTGAGCCTGTCAAAAGGAGTAAACTGTAAAAGGGCAGTTGGCCTTCGCCTATTGAAGGAAGGCCTCTAGTTGACGTCGGTGACCTCGTCGGTGGAGGAAGCCAAAAGTGGAGTAGGTCAAGACTGACCGAACCACTCTAAATCTCTGGTTTGCGTTTATTTTGAGCACTTTATCATTACTGCAAACCTCCTTCATAGCTACTGCTCTCTGCGCTTTCACGAACAAGTTTCTAAGCTCTAATCTTTCTGAATCTACATTTAGACGTAAATCGGTGTTTTCGTACGATCTTTACATTGCAGTTTACGTTTACATTTTGATTCTATTTATAACTGCAAACTGTCTTCTGCGCTTTTACGAACGAGTTTCTAAGTTTAGATCTTTTCGTAAAACTACGTTTGGACGCAAACTGCGTCTAGACGTAAAACTGCATTTAGACGTAAACTGCGCAAACTGTGTTTAGACGTAAAACTGTGTTTTTGACGTAAACTGCGCAAACTGTGTTTAGACGTAAAACTGTGTTTTAGACGTGAACTACTTTTAAACGTAAAACTACGTTTAGACGTAAAACTACGTTTAGACGTAAAACTGCGTTTAGACGCAAACTGCATTTAGACGCAAATTGCATTTAGACATAAACTGTGTTTTGACGTAAACTGCGCTCAATCTTAAGTAATCGTAGAATCGGCTTTTACATCGAAATCGTGTTTATCGAACGAATGCAGCTTTCGTTTTTTAATCACTAAAAGATTTTCGCTGCACTAATTCACCCCCCCCCCCCCTCTTAGTGCTCTCGATCCTAACAGAGTTTGGATGTTATTTTTTAGAGAAGAATTAGGAGTTTTAAAGGAATATGAGTCTTAAGTAAGAGTCCTATTAAGAGTCTTGAGTATGAGTCTTAATTGAGTGGGAGTCTTGAGTAAGAGTTCTATTAGGAGTTAGGGTTTAGAAATTCTATAAATAGTCATGTACTCATCCTCTTTTGATAAGCAATAGATAAATCTTTTCTGTAGCCTTTGAGCAACAACTTGGAGGGAGGAACCCCAATAGAGTTCCAAGGAGGCCGATCCCTTAAAGAAATCAACCCCAAGTTTAGAATCTACAAGGTTTCTAACATATGGCCCATGATACGTTTCGCTGACCTACCCGTCTCAATCTAGGGATATGCCCTAGAAACCGCAGCTTACCTTCTGAACAGAATTCCAACTAAATTAGTTGTGTCTACTCCATATGAGATATGGAAAGGGAAGAAGCATAATCTTAAGGTTATTAAGATTTGGGGCTACCTTGCCCATATCAAAAGACAATCTCGACAAATTAGAATCCAGGACGGAAAGATGCATATTCGTGAGATACCCCAAGAAGACTTATGAGTATTATTTCAATCACTCCGATGATCAAAAGATCTTTGTAGCCAAGAATGATGTTCCTCGAGAAGGATTAATAATGATTAATATTACCTATGGCAACTACTTCGTCTACTTTCGTACCCTTAAGTCAAGTGATCTATATAATGGCATCATTCTATTTATATAAAAGATTAAATGTTATAAATAGGACACATTATATCCAAAGTTTAAGGAAGAACAAATTATAACATAAACTATTAGACAATAACTAAAATAAATGAATGATATAAAAGATTGGATGGTGAAGCGGTGGTACCGCAAAGACACAATCTCTCAAGTAATGGTACCACCAGACTTGGCGGTGCTACCGCTCAGTGTTAGTGCTGTAAGCGATGGTACCGCCTAGCACAGGTGGTGGTACCGTTAGTACCCCGAAAACTAAAAATGAAACACTTTTAGGCTCCAAGTTTGAATCCACTTAAGGCCTATAAATACCCCTCTCATCCCTGGTTAACATACACAAGCACAGAGAACTTAAAAGTAAGAAAATATTATAGCAATCACTTGAGAAATCCCCTCCTCTAGTCCTAAAGTTTAGAATTCTATTTAGGGAGGAGTGAGTGCTTGTAAAAGGTTATCTCCTAAACCTGTGAAAAGGAGAAGAGGGGTGTAAAAAGATAGTTGATTTTCGCCCATTGAATGAAGATCAGTAGTGGACACCGGTGGCCTCGAGTGAAGAGGAATTGAAAATGGATGTAAATCACAATGATCGAACCGCTATAACAATCTGATTTATATTTCTATTTTGCTCTTTACTTTAATTGTAAACTGAATTATTACTTTCACTACCTAATGAATACGCTTTCAAGTTAAGCATTTTTTATATGGACCTTATCAAAAAAAAAATTTTCGAACCGATGTAATTTTTATCCGCTACACTAATTGATCCTAACAAATATATATATATATATATATATATATATATATATATATATATATATATATATATATATATATATATATATATATATATATATATATATATATATATATATATGATAAATAGAAGTTTTTGATGCATTCTTTATCTTCAAAGTACTTGGTAGTCGAACTAAATAATAATATTACAACTATAAAATATAGACAAAATTACTCGTAGTTTGTAGCTCATTACAAGTTACTCTATCTATCATCCTTGCACGTAACCTCTTCTAATTGTACACGTTTAGTGAGAGAGAACAGTAATAGCATTGAAGTTACTACTTATACTTCTGGAAATTTGGCTATTTCGTCTAGCTAGCTAATTGTCAATGGTCAACGGAGATGCTCTAGGTCGCTATGATCATTATATGAAGTGATAAAGAGGTATGTATTTACTGGCCAATATAGAATCATCAAATCACCTTTTATGTTGAAAACGAAAAAAAAGCAAACAAATTGCAGAGCTGTGCTTATTAAATAAAAAAGGGAACGGGGAATTAGATTATTGGGACCTTTTACCTGATGTAATCTAAATATATGAATCCTAGCAGATGAGGAACCATTTTCTAGCTGAACTGCAATAGTTTGCACATATATTTGCTAGTCATTGCAAAATACAAGGAGTAGCCACTGATCAGACTTCCTGGATTTCGTCCAAAGCATAATTGTTTGTGGAGACGCCAGCATAATTAACCTTGTTGAATCGAACCACAACAGGATAGCGAGTCTTGGGATCCTGGATGATGATGATCCAAGATGTTAGGACGTGAAAGGAAGCAAGTAAAGCTGATGAAATGTGTTGAAGAGCAGGCATGCAGTTCGATGAAGTACATGCAACCTGGTCCACAGTCACAACTGATCCGATGCCATTGTACCAGTAGGATTCTTTTCGGAGGATCTTCACCTGAAAGTAAAGTGGAAAGAATGTCAATATGATCAACGAGAAATGCCAAATGAAGATGTATCGATAGATATCCATACCTTGGCACCTCTCTTCGGGCCAATCGGCGGCGGCGGAGGTGGCTTTTTGGGAGCTTCGGTGGCCCCCCCTTTTGCGGCCGGAGCAGGCGGCGGCGCCGACGCCTCCTCAGCTCGAACCACCAGCTTTCTACTGGGCTTACTAAAGGTAAAGAAGCTGACACGCGAGGATTGGCTGGTGGTGGCAGCTGCGGCGGCGGCGGTGGGAAGGTTGGAGGTGAGCACGAAGCTTGAAGCTGCTGAGGCCAAGCTGGTGGTTGCCATGGTTTGACGAGAGAAACCTTCTCCAACCACTTCTCTTTTCTCTCTATCTCTCTGACTCTGTCTTTCCTCAAGCCTTGGACGAACCGTATGTGATCCGTGGGGTGTGTTAGGATATGGAATACTGACACAAGAAGATGCTGACGGACTCGAATTCAGGCAAAATTTTCTGCACCGAGGAGATGGAGCGGATTTGATTTCCTCCACTGGGGTGGTGACATGTGCCACACTATCTGATCCGTGTCGATAACATCATCTGCCCATAGATTATTTGGCCAGTTTTGGGGTGCGACACCTTGGAAGAGGTGCAACTTAGAGCTGAGTTCATAAGCCCCCATACACACATGTTGAAGCTTGTTAATGAAAAGGAACAAATCATGTTTCATTTGCCTACTCCGTTATACATTTTAATTAAAATAATAAAAAGAGCTTTATTTGCTTTTTCACAAAGCTCAATGGCAAAGGATTCTTTATATGATTGTCGTTGTTCATTCTATAATCGCAGTGAATCTACATGTGATAAATGCTATAAGTAATCTTAAGTGATTCAGCATTGAAGTTCGTTATGGCTAATTTTTTAGCTCGTCCAAGTAATTATTAGCCAATGATCTTTGTCACCTATCTTCGTTTATTTACAGTAGTGCATCTGAAAGGCTATATCTGCTCACCCAAAGAAGCGGAAGCAAAGAACCATATCAATCAATCCAACATGTACTTCATGTGAGAGAGTCTTTTCATATAGAATCATATAGTCTTATTATTATTATTATTATTATTATTATTATTATTATTATTATTATTATTATTATTATTTACATCATTTGTTGCTGTCATTCAAGAGATCTACTTTGTTTTGATCCTCGGTTTTACCTTACGGAACGAGTTTCTTATTTTGAGGTGCTCTGTTGCTACCATTTTCACAATATCAGTGTAGTGAGCTAGCTAATCATCGAGTTTCATTAAAGTTAGCATATGTTACTCTCAATCCTTTAAATGTGATTAAGAAAATCAACAAGAAAAAAAAAAAGAAAAGATGTAATGCTTGAAAACTACCTCACTCTCAATTCTTTGTTCGTCAACTTAGGGTGGGAGAGCTAAGTAGACTTGATTCATCGTGTGTGCCAGATATTGCAAGGAATTTCAGTTTAAGAGACATTATTGCTTATCAGTGATAGTTCAGCTATCTTCTTTTCAAAGTTCAAACACCTGTCATAAATATCGACATATGAGTTATTATAAAACTAATATCGAGAGATATCCGATAAAATATATTTGATGTATTATTTAGCATATAGTCTGAAATAATAATTATATATTTTACCTACTTATGCTTTAGAGGTTTCGTGACTTTTATAGGACTCTCTTTGCAACAAAAAAAAATTAATAGGTCTGGCATCATCGGGCAAAACCTACTTTTGATGATTCTTGGAAGAAAACATCAGCAAGATTGAAAGGAGCCTATGAGAAGATGAAAACTTTATATATGATTATTGTGTACGTTACAACTCTATTTATAGAATGAAAGAAATAGTGAGTACATATATTCTTTCTGATGAAAAATAGTCGAATAAAAAATTTGTGCATAATGTTTCAAAACTAACATACACGTCAGAAGTATCAACAACAATGGTAATTCGACAATCAAATTGAACATCTAAAGAAAAATTCACATGAAATATTTATGAATAATGTAGCCTCACTAGGGATTGATATATTGAAGGAAGATATATTATAAAATATTTTATATTCTTAAAAGGTAACATTACATGAGATGTGAAGACATTTAAAAATAGGTTCATAACATCTCTATCACTTATGTTCAATTCCATGCCCAAGAAAACAACACAATCGTGATCAAGGTTGGAACTTATTATGCTCATGAGGTTAAAAAAAACCAAAACATGCACAACCAAAACTTTAAAGATTGAATAGTTTGAAGTTTTACCAAAAAAATCATTCACACGAAGATTGATGCATAATAAAAGAAAATGAGGTATGATTAATTGCATGTACAACTATAAGTGCTTCACACTAAAATGTCTTGAGTTGAAGCAAAAAAAGTATAACTTGACTACAGTCCAAAAAGTATCTAAGCTTTTGTTCTACACATCCATTTTGTTGAAATGTTCATGGACATAAATATTTCAAAATAATTTTATATTGATTAAGAAGAAATATAAACTTTCTATATTTCTATTCTTAGAAATTGTCAGAATCAAGATATTTAAGGGTACAAAAAAAAATTAAGTTTGCACCATTTAGGAAGTGCATGCGCGTACACACACACAAACACTATATATATATATATATATATATATATATATATATATATATATATATATATATATATATATATATATATATATATATATATATATATATATATATATATATATATATGGAATGCCAAAGACCCGTTGGAGTATGGTTCATAATTTTTTGAGTGGATGCAATATTTGTAGAAGGAATATAAAGCTGAGCAAGAATGAATAAATGTCCAACTTGACGATCTATTTCAATAATTTGTTAATCTACGCAGCGCAAATAGTGGAAGAAAAATGAATATCAAATCTTAGTCCTCCCATTTGATCAACAGGCAATAACTTTAACCAAAGTTGAGAAACAAGGTATGTATCAGAAATTCTTATATAGGAAGTAATAATTAAACCAATAGGACTTACCTTAGTTGTTCACCCATTGGCAATGTGAATTTGAGCAATATTAAAAGTGGGAGTTTAAAAATAGAATATCACAACATTTAATGACATATGATTTGAACAGATAGAATCAAAAAGTCAATTAATATTACTTATCGTGTCAGAAATTATAGAGATAGACTAAAGTGATACACGAGATAAAACTTAGTTGACTATAGCTTCAACATCAGTGGTAGAAAGTGTTGTGCCGATGGAGAAAGACTCGTAGTTGCAATTGCAACAGTCTTTCTAACAAGTTTATGATATTTCTAACTTGTTTGTCCAATCTTGTGACACTATTTATAAACTACCTTTCATTGTGTGAACGATTTGACTGGTTTGAATACTTTAGAAAGTACAATTGTGTCCCATATCTTCATGATGATGTAGTAGTTGCAAGGACAGTCTCATTTATAAATAGGTTGATGAGCATGTAACTTTGTTCTATGTTTGTTTAGATAAAACTTCTAAAGATTAGCATCTATGGAAGAAAGCGGATTTCGATAAAGTAAAAGGTCTGAACATGCTCAAAATTATCATTTAAAGTCACTAAAAACTGATTTTTTTTTAATCTATTATGTTATGTCACAAGTACTGCAACATCAATTTTGCATTTCCATCGAGGTTCAAATAAAGCAATTTGATCCGAAATAAATATTATTTAAGAATAAAACTCAATAATAGGTTGACCTTGCGATTGTTTCATATGATGCAAACTAGTAAAATATATGATATTGTTGAGCTTGGTCTCCTGTAGCATAACAAATAAATAGAAATTCTCAAAGATTTTTTGTTGTATCAAAACTATCAAAAGATATATTATTGAATGTAAATGAGGGATTAGTGATCCATGTAATATAATCTTATGGTTATTACTATTCCACTATTCGATATGATCCTCAATTGTTTTTGAGGATTTTGAATCATCCTTAACCAGTGATTGAATATCACCAGAGACAACGTTAGAGCTTTTACACTTTCAAGAAACTTTGAATAGCTTAGGTCTAATGAGTATAGTTAAATTCGAACATCGAAAATAAGTTGAGTAACATCTAGTTAAGTCTTATCGAAAGAAGAAACTGTTGGATATAAGCAAAAGCACGAGATAAAGGATAAGACTTACAAATAGATGAAATAAAACTGATATGATCACTAAGGTTGGTAGACTCCTGAGGAAGAGAAGAGTCAACTTTGGACAACGTGGGACTCTGATACCATGAAAGAAAACTTTGTGAAGATTAGAAAGAACTTATGAGAAGATGAAGAGGATGAAGAAATATTGCATGTGATTTTTGTGTATATCATAACCGTATTTATAGGGTGAAAGATAATTAAATTAATTTTATAAATTATGAGATTTATATAAATCAATGGATGTCGGATCCCTTTTCTATGGTTGGAATTAGGGTCAATATCTAATCTTCTCATCACGATCAATCAAGGAAATGAGATCCCTTTTACATAGTAATGTTGACAATTTTGACTTTTTTTTTTTAATTACAAATCAAAATTTCAAGAATAACTTTGACAATTCTCACTTTTTGCCAAAGACTGCAAATCAAATTTTCAAGAAGTATATTAGTGATTATGTTTGACGGTGTTAAGTAATTGTATGCCGATTGGGAGTTGAAGAGTCACGATCAACACATGTCTCCTCTAAGGACATTATAAGAGTCAACAACTCAGATAAAGCCATGAGGGTCATAGCTATTGGGGGTTGGGTAACGACGTGTCTACATCACTGGAATGCCAGCTTAGGAGTTAAGTAATTGAGGTTGGGCAAGAAACGAAAACGAGTTGGGAGTCTTTAGAGCCGAAACAACATTTCGAATGGTACAGATCTTTCAATAGCAGCGAAAATAAGTTGGAAGCATTAAGAACCGAAGAAGCGTACTGTGCTGATTTGAATTTGGTACGTCCATAACTTCAATGGCTGGAAAAAACAAGTTGGAAGAATAAAGAGCCGAAGTAGCAAAAAAAAAACCACTCCTTGTACGTCCGCTGGACTTCTGATAGTGTAATTAACCATGTCTTGGGAGCCGCAGTTGATGTAGACATTGCACGATGGTTATCAAATACACAAGAGACCTATGGATCGTGACTTCCGGACTAATTTGATCACACAGATTTTATTTGATTTCCCTTCAATCAGTATTCACATACTTTAGGTTTGATCGATCGCATGTAACATGAGATAAACCTACATTGGGAACCTACGGAACAAATAATAATTTATTTCTATCATAATTTATTGAATTGACAAATATTTTTAGATTCCTTAACTGAAAACATATTATTTCGAGGTATGTTATTTGAGTGATAAGAAATGCAAGTTTGAAAAACCTACTGTTTAAAGAAAGAAAATCCTTAAAAATTAAGGTTTGGTTCCTCTAATAAATACTTGTGTGGAGAGAGGAGGAAACCAAATTTAGTACAGAGCATTTTTTTTTTTTTTGAATGTGAAGAGAGAATATTTATCATGGTGGAAAGTTTAAATTTTGTCCATATATATAAGCAAAAAAAAAAAAATCTGTTAATTATTTTTTGGATTTTTTTTTAATGTTAGTGCCTTCTTCCTCGACGCTTGTTA
Organism: Musa acuminata AAA Group; assembly: GCF_036884655.1. Lineage (NCBI taxonomy): Eukaryota > Viridiplantae > Streptophyta > Magnoliopsida > Zingiberales > Musaceae > Musa > Musa acuminata. The sequence continues at coordinate 19,995,364 of NC_088357.1, read as the reverse complement.
CAGCATTTTTACAATTGATGGTCATTCGAGGATCATAAAAATCTTTTTCCCGTACATCGACTATCCTAAATTTGACTACTTCTCCAGTGGCAATGGAACAGAACAAAGCCACATTAATCATCCTTCGTATGGCTTTGTGAAGATATCGATTGCTTCACCATAAAAGCTCATTTATGCCTAACTTGATTTTGGTGGCTGCAAAGGCAAACAATTGGATTCTTTTCAGTGGTCCTCGTGGCTCTCTATCAATTTGACACAAACAAGGTGGAAGATTTAGGTGAGTCATGTGAAGGAAATCATTATATATGTCCACCACCTTCGGCTTCAATACATGTGTGCTTACACTACTGCAATTCTCCTACAACCATGGATGAGGCATTGCTTCTCTTCTCCGTCGTCGTCGTCATCGTAGCAGTCCTTGCGAGCCTCTCTTCTCCTTCAGAGGCGCGTGCTTTCTTCGTCTTCGGCGATTCTCTGGTCGACAATGGTAACAACAACTTCTTGGCGACCACTGCCCGGGCTGACTCCCCTCCTTACGGGATCGATACACCCAGTCAACAACCCACAGGGAGGTTCTCTAATGGACTTAACATACCTGATATCCTCAGTTAAGTGGCGTACTCAATGCAATGACATGCTGCCACAGATTCCTGAATGCATTTAACGTTTATTTGCCTTGTTATAATGTTAGCAGGCGAACACCTAGGAGCTGAACCCACACTACCTTACCTCAGTCCCGATCTCCAAGGGGAGAAACTGCTTGTTGGTGCCAACTTTGCATCGGCAGGGATCGGAATTCTGAATGACACAGGCATCCAGTTTGTAAGCAGTTAATGGAGATCAGACCTAGATTTACTTTGCATGCATGATCTTTTCTTCACTCGTGTTTCTTTCTTGGAAATTTTTGCATGATATATATCGACAGATAAACATCATCAGAATCAATAGGCAGCTGCAACATTTCGAGGAATATCAGGAGAGGCTTAGAGCCATGATAGGTCAATCTCAGGCGCAAAAGCTTGTGAACCAAGCATTATTTCTGATCACCCTCGGAGGCAATGACTTTGTCAACAACTACTACTTGATCCCTTTCTCTGTACGATCTCGCCAGTTTTCGCTGCCTGACTACGTAGACTATATACTGTTCGAGTACAAGAAAATTCTCACGGTAACTAATTCCCTCCACGACTTTACCTCCATCTTACGAATCAGCACTCTCAGCAGCAAGTTCGCATCACTTGAAGCGTTCATGAATTCTGCAATATTTTTTTTTTACTTTGATCTTTTACGGAATAAAGGAGGGGGCAAATGTCAGTCTATTATTCTACCTTGCGTTGGGTAACACATGGTAGTATGTTAACTGAGAAGCGTAGTTGAAATGTTTCAGTAAACATATCTCCCCTTTCAAATCAATCACGAAGTCTCCATTTCTTGACCTTGTTTTTCCTTTGTTATTTGCTACTGAGCCCTAAAGAATTTAATGACCATTTAATTAGGCTCATTTGAGTTGGCAATAAGATACTGGAGAACTATTGGTTGAGATCAAAGGAAAACAAAGTAATTAAGCATAGCATTACTGTGAATCACTTTCGTAAGATCTCAGTGAGGTCTCAATAATGCTCGCTCCATCCTCTCATCAATGACATCTGTTACCAACCCCTAGCGGCTACACGAGATGGGGGGTCGTCGGGCTCTCGTCACCGGCACCGGGCCGCTGGGCTGCGTCCCAGCTGAGCTCGCCCTACGAAGCCTCGACGGCGAGTGCGATCCCGAGCTACAAAGAGCCGCAAGCCTGTTCAATTCGCAGCTCTTCCAGGTCCTGCAGGAGCTCAACACCCAGTTCGGTGCAGACGTCTTCATTTCAGCAAACGCCTTCAGGATGCATATGAACTACGTGACGAACCCAGAGGCCTTCGGTAAAACATCATGATGAACATTTGATGTGCATTAAGAAGTTGATCATGCATGTTTTTCACCAAAATTTTCTGCAGGTTTTACGACGTCAAGGATTGCATGTTGTGGGCAAGGACCCTACAACGGACTCGGCCTCTGTACGGTGGCGTCCAACCTTTGTGAAGACCGTAGCAAATACGCCTTCTGGGACGCCTTTCATCCTTCGGAGAAAGCCTGCCGGATCGTCGTGAGCCATTTCATGGACGGCTCTTCCGAGTACATGAACCCCATGAACTTGAGCACCATCTTAGCCATGGATGCCATGATTTAAGCTTTACTTGGAGAGAATTGTCATCTTGAGTTGGAAAAGGATGTATGTCGCATGCCTCCCTGATCCCCTCCTTATATTTCTCATGTATCGGTTAACTAAATGCTTGATACATCAAGCTATAGATTTCTAACATATTAAAGATGTTTGGTGGTACAACTCTTGAACTCTAGATTTCTGGATTAGCTACTTTCATTTCTAACTTCATCACCCTCTTTTTGTTGCACTTCCACACAGGAAAAAACTTGCAGTCTTCATGGAAAACCATTATTAGGAACGCAATAAAATTATCTCAGACCTTTTCCCATAAAAAAAACACAGAATCCTACTGATTATTGGTAAAACTATATATGGAGTCATCAGAGATCTATGTGTGTGCGAGTTCAGGACTCGGCGCTTGTACCAATAAATTGGACATGGACTATATGATGATCTCCTGTGTAGTGTTCTGTGATGTCAGAACAGATGACATGACATCACAGATGACATGGAGCCCCAGAAGTGTTTCAGCTGATTTGTATGCATAGAAATCTACCTTATGCATTAATGAGACACAAAGCTAACAGGATTTTCATTATCTTCCGATAACATGTTTCTGCGATTACTCACATATGTGTTCAAAACTAGTCTCACGGAGAGAACACGTTGTGTGGTACTTCGCAGCAGTCCTGCATTGTGTGGTACCACACGTTGTGTGGTATCTAGCTTCCACTAGTAATTTTTTATTTACTAAAATATTTAACTACCATTTCAGATAATTTAGTATCACCCAACTATCAATCATTTTAAATCACACATGGCGCCATTTTAGCTAGAGTCATACACACGTCTCAAAGTTGTATGAAATGACATAGGCTGACTTAGAAGCGACTGCATCCCTAAGCGACGCCACTTAACTCAGAAGTGACACGAAACAGAATTCACGCTACTCAAAATTGAATGAAGTGGCACCCGAAAATGACGAGACAGCCCCGCATAGCATGGGATCAGATCAATCGCCCTAGAATAGATGAACCACCTGCTTGAAATATCCATGGATGCTAACAACCTACAGATGATTGATCCCTAGAGAGGTATAGAAACTACCCCTGAGCAGACACGAGGGAGATCTCTCTACACACTAACTCAGTCATATAGCTTATACTATTATCTTCTTTCCTTTGCTAACTTAAGTATCGAAGGGGTCGTGCTGGGCAACCTCCTACGCCGGCCTATCATGCAAGATCGCTTGTTGCTAGAAGACACCCAGACGACCCATGCCCTGTTAGGATCAAAATCGATACTAAGAGGGGGAGGTGAATTAGTGCTTATGTAAAATTATATCGATTTAAAAAATTTCTTTCGATAATACTCGTATTGGAAAGACGTTTAACTTGAAAGTGTTCGTAAGCATAATGAATAAGTAAATCAATTTATAATAAGAATGAAAAGTATAAAGTAAATGCAAACCGATTTATAGTGGTTCGGTCATCATGACCTACGTCCTATCATTGATAAAATTGTAGATATGGTGTTTAATGTAATGCTCATGTATGCTCGTGTCTTTTGGCTTATTTATGCTTTACACAGCATACATATGGACGGTAGAAGGCTTAATAGCCCTAAATTAGTTGGGTTTGGTGGCCATTTTAGGCTTGTAAATAAAGATTGTTATGTGGACACTTGTGAGAGATTTCAGTCTGTAGTGGACCATTTTGGATCCTTTGTTGTGGAAACGTTCATAACTTGTGAAGTATGTTTGTAATTTGCATTGGTTAAGAGATGTTTCTTGAAATAATTGCTTGTGAATTGAGGCACTTTTTCTAACCCGTTTTCTCTTTTGTAGGTCTTAAGAGACCGTAGGAGGTTTCGAGAAGGCTGACCTTCGCGGACGGACACACAAGGGTGTTATACAACTTAGGCAAAACCAGCTAAGTCCGTGACAAATGGTATCAGAGCGGGGCAAACACTCATAGAAACATTTGGCATGCAAATGTAGGGGACCTAGCGGGGTTGCGTTGAGGGCAGCCAGCACACGCGACCGTTTGGGGAAAAGCGAGCATGAAGATATAGGGAAAAAGGAGTCGCTTAGAGGAGCGGGCATTTAAGATTGACATTCAGAGGAATGGCCAACCCTTAACGCAAGAGGCACCATGAGGACAAGTAAGCTAGGAAGAATGCGTAGCGCATAAAGGTTGGGATGGCTGTGTTTGAGCTACGGCTTAACGTTAGCAACCGTACTTGATGGAGCTCAAGGCAAGTGAGACGCTTGGTCAAGGATGAGACCATGTAAGGTGGAATGAGTTGTTCAGTGACCAAAAAAGTTATACAAAGCTCACAGAGGTGATGAGAATTGCTAACTTGAAGAATTTGGTACTTATGCAAAGGCTTGTATACGAATGATGGAGTGTTCGTGGCTATCCTAAGGCGACCGAAACTCGGCACCACAGAGCATTGAAACTTTCTCTTTAGTATGAGAAGGATACGTTCGTAGGAGGCTGAAGTGTGCAGCGAGTTCAGCATGTTGCTAGGCCTTGAGGGGTGCAACGGGGGTTGTATTAACGTGGAGTCAAAATCTAGCAAGTGCGTTTCTGGGAGGCAGAACAATGTACAGTTTGTTCAGTAAGGCGGAGTAGTCCAAGGGGATGGTGGTCTCCGAAACTTTCAAAGAGAAGGAAGCAAAGAGAGAAGTTGCTCCAATGGGATAGATATCTAAGAGAGATAAGTCTTGGCTCTCCAAAGGGAGTGTTAGGATCAAGAGCACTAAGAGGGGGGGGGGGGGGGGGGGGTGTTAGGATCGGAGCGGCACTAAGAGGGGGGGGTGAATTAGTGCAGCGGATTAAAACGTTGATTTCGACAAATCTTTCGTACGATAAAAATCATAATCGGAAGTGATTAACTTGAAAGCGTATTCGCAAAGTTGAGCAGCAAAGATAATGATGAAACAAAGCAAGTAAGAAGGTTTGCAGTAATGTAAATGATAATAAGAAATGCAAACCAGAGATTACGCCGTTTTTAAAGTGGTTCGGTCAAGTGACCTACATCCACTTGCGAGGCCCCTCTTCGATGAGGCTCCCACCTTCCACTAGCAAATCTCTTGAAAGTGAAGGGTGAATACCCCTCTTACAACTTTTACAAGCGGTTCACTCTCTTACAGATTTTCAGAAAGAAGGAAGGAGGTGAACACTAGCAAATTGAAAACAAGACAAGCTAACACTTTTCTAAGGCCTTTCTCTCAAACACTTGCTGCTCAAAAAGTTGTAATCTCAGCTGAGATTTGAGGGGTATTTATAGGCCTCAAGAGGATTCAAATTTGGGCTCCAAAATTTGAATTCTCTTAGGGTTCCCGATGCTGGAGGTGCCACCGCCCAGCCAAGCGGTGCCACCGCCCAGCGCTCGGGTATTGGATGGTGCAACCGCCCAGCCCAGGAGGTGTCACCGCCCAGCTCTCGGGTGCTGGGCGGTGCCACCGCCAGTCTAGGCGGTGCCACCGCCTAGGCCAAATCAGCTCACTGGTTGAGCTCCAAACTTGGCCCAAACCAGTCCGAACTCGGGCCCAATTAGCCCATACTTGGGTTATAGGATTAACACCTAATCCTAACTCTAATTAACATGATAACTACAAATTTAAAGACATTTTATAAGCTATTACAAAGTCCGTAAGTCAAGACTTCTTCCGGTGAGCTTTCGGCGAACTTCCGACGGTCTTCCGATAAACTCTCGGAAACCATTCTGCGGACTCCCGACAAGCTCCTAGACTTCACGATTTGATCTTGGCGAGTTCCAACGAGCTTCTTCAGAAAGCTCCGATCATTCTCGGTGAGCTCCGCGAACTTCCAACGAACCTTCCGGCGAGCTTCCGAAAAACCCTTCGGCAAGCTCCCTACTCATTCTTGGCTAGTTTCGGCAGCATTCCCGACGAACCTTCGGACTTCCGTCGAACTCTCGAACTCGCAATGAATCCTTCGTGCTTGACTCCGACACTTTGTTTTGCTTTATGTCTTCGTCGTTATCGTAGTTAATCCTGCACACACAAGCAAAAACTCTACTCCGATCTAGACAATTATTATAAAGCGAATTGACATTCTGTTGCCCGGCACGTCATTAGTTGGCACTTCATCCGATTCTTTGGCGCATCATCCTCTCTTGCGGCTTGTTGCCCAATCGACGGTTGACCTCCGCAACGCCGATATCCTTGGCACAGTTTCGCTCTCCTTGGCCCGATGCCCGACGTTCGAAGCGTTCAGCCATCCAATATCCTAACGTGATCTCTTCCAGCGCAACGTCAATTCCTCCTGCGTCAACTGTCTAAACCTGATCGAGTAGACCTGCATCACTCAAAATACAGTTAAACATCTAAATACAATCAATTAGTTTCATCATCAAAATCTGAGATTCAACAATCTCCCCATTTTTGATGATGACAACTAATTGATGACTAACGGAGTTAACCTTAACTCCCGGAGTTTAAACAAACTCCCCCTATCAATATGCCATATTGATAGAACCTTGAATTCAAACAGAATTCAAGTCATTGCAATATTCATCATGAATACTTGCAACACATCATCATGAACATATGCATAAAACTTATGCATCATATGTCATGTCATCAACATACTTCTCCCCCTTTGTCATCAACAAAAAGGAGAAGTATCACAATCAAGTGTTTGTTATATGGGTTCAACTTATTGCATGAAAAACATAATATCAAGTTTTATCATCATGCAATCTAACGATTAAAGATGTGTAAGTTTAACATGCTTGGTCTTCTTGAGATAGCTATTGATTGCTTCTCTTTAGACTACTAGCTAGCAGTTTTCACGATATGCAAGTTGCAAGCTAGCAAATTTTTGCTTCCTTTGCAATGTTTGAGCTAGCAATTTTGCTTCTGTAGCAAGTTAGCATATTTTGCATTTTGAGATAGCAACTATTGGCTTCTCTTTAGACTATAAGATAGCAATTTTTACACTATGCAAGTTTTACTACATACAAGCTAGTAAAAAAAATTACGAAAGCAAATACAAGATAGCTTTCTTGTGTAAGCTCATGATTCTTGCTTCTTATTGCAATGTGCAAGTTGCAAGTTTTGCTTCTTTTGTAATGTGTAAGTTTTCAAATTTTGCATCTTGAGCGAGCAATATTTCTCCCCCTTTGTCATTGTCAAAAAGAAAAGAAGAATACAGTTTTGTTGTTCTTTTTCCTTTTACAATGATTTCAAAATCATGACAAAGGATGAATAATCAAGTTATGAATGTCAAGACAATTTTTCATCATGAATATTTTATCATTGCATGCATCATTATCATAAGTTGAAATATTACATGCATATTTTCGAAAACCTTATATTTCATTCATGCACGATATTGAATAAATCGATCGACATTATGAGGATATCATACATGATACTAAACAATCATCATGTTTTTAACTATTTATCAATATTTTGATCATGGTACCAAACAATCATCATTTAGAGCATTCATGATACAAAACATTAAATCAACATTTATCATTTTAGCAGCAACTCATAGCATTTTAAATCATGATTTACATCATATGCAATACATCATATGCAATACATAACATCAAAATTAGAAAGCACAAGTATTGCATGCATCATTGTAAATCATAAATGTTTCATGATTGTATAAATTTTGTCAAATTATATCCTACCATGCATGATCAAAACTTCTCCCTGTTTTATCATTGAAAACAAGAAAGAAGTAGGGAAGAGCATAACATTTGTGTAAAATATTTCAATCATTTCAAGGCATTTATATCATAGATATAAAGAAATCATATCATCAAAGATAAGACCATTTGAATACTAAAAGACATGATTCATTTTATCAAATCTCTTCCTTTTATAAATAACAAAAATTGTAGGTGTACAAAGAAGAGATTGTGATTAAAAAAGAATCTCAAGTAGTAAATCCAAGAAATCAAGATCATAATTTAAATACAACCTCATTCAAATTCAAATCATCAAATTCATCAAAATCTCAACATTACTTTCAAGAGATTCAAAATGGTATACATAGATTTATCATAATAATCATCAAGATCAATAAGATAGAGAAAATTAAATTTTCAAGGAAAAAATATTTTTCTCTTTTTAGTTGTTTCAATTCATATGATTTTATTTCATTTATGCCAAATAAAAACATGTATCATGTTTAAAACCGAAAGTGTAAGATTTATTACAACAAAGATCAATAAGGCACTTCCATTATAGTAAAAATCAATAATCCATAAATCGCAAGATTCATCATGCATAATTTTAAAATTTATTAAGCATGATCATTATGCATGACACTAAAACATGGTTTCAAAATGTTTAATATTTTCATTGCACAATTTAATCATTATGCATCATCATATTTTCAAATTCGAACATGCACAATTTCAAAACTATATCTTTTATTTTTCATGCATGATACAAATAACTCAATCATCAATATCGGCATATCATACATGATATTCAAGCATTCATGATAAATCATTTTGGCAACATGATCATAGCTATTCAAATGATAGTATCTAAATGTCAAAATTCATTACATCCTATCATGCATGATCATTAACTTCTTATTTGAATTTCATGCATTATTTTGTTTCATCACATAAGGAATATCAAGAAGAGTTATTGGGTGATGAGATAAATATTTCATGAGTACAAGGAATTGCATGAAAATCATATCATGAAAAGATAATAATAGAAGACACATTTTGTTTTGAAAAATCTCCTCTTAAATAATCAAGAAAAAATCTTAGGAGATCATGATATAGATAAAATTCATTCAATCTTAGAATAAGATATTAATTCAAGCATATAAAATTTCTCAATTCATTATGAATCATAAAAAGAATTGTGGTTCCGAAATATCATGATTCATTTAGAAAAATTTTCTCTTTTAGTGCACGATAAGAAGAAATATAGCAATGATACCAATCATAATTCATTTGGATAATAGATGCTAAAAAGGAACATTGAGGATACAAGATCTTGATTTTTATAGAGTAAATCTCAAGTTATAAATCTCAAAAAATCAAGATAAAGCTCATTCAAATTAAAATCATCAAATCAAAATCATTTTCAAGATATTCATAAAAAGATGATAAAATAGATTCATCAAACCAAGAATTTTCAAGAAAAATACTTTTATCTATTTAGTTGTTTCATATAAGTATGCCTTTGTCCTTTTTGTGCCAAAAAATATATATATATCATCAATCATTTAGGATCGAAAAACAAATTTCTTCATAACAACCATCAAGATCATTATGTATAACTTTTAAAATCTCATGCATAAAATGGTATTAAAACATTTAATATTTTCATTCCATCATTTTGCATTTTTATTGAACATAATTTTGAATGATTCTTATAGATAACTAAAACTTCTTTAGTTTTAATTTATATGATTAACTTTATCTTAGCATGCTCAAATTTTATTCATATGTCAAAACCATACATCATGTTTGAAAACCAAAGACAAGGTTCAAAAAAAAAAATCATCAAGCCTTCATTTCAAAAGTCATGCATCGTCATTGAAAATAAATATAGAAATCGTCAAAAGACACATTCTTGCTTCTCAAGCACGTACATAAGATTAATCTTACTAGGTGTATAAGCATTAGATTTATATCTAACATTTTATTGCATTAACATAACACATGTAATTTTCAAGAAAATTAATCCTAAGCTAAATTAAAAATAACTCATGAAAGTATTATGTAATTTTGAAATAAATTAGGGGGATTTCAATTACCTCATTTTTGAAAGTGGTTGAGGCGTAGTTTGCCACCTCGCCTTTCTTGATTTTCTCCTCGTCTTCGGAAGAGCTCAATTCATCCCAATTTTTATTCTTCTTGCGTTCAAAGCAAGTAGTTCCATTCTTTTTTCTTTTTAATTTTTGTTTCATTTGTAGTTTAAGTTCATCATCACTTGAGCTTATGCTCGAGTGGTCTTCATGTGTTCTATGTCCGAAATCCTTCCTGTCCTTTGGAAGGTTATTCTCGAGTTTCTTTTTTGTCACATTGTTCATTTCGTAGGTTATTAGAGACCCAATAAGTTCTTCGAGCGGGAATGTTTTAAGGTCCTTGGCCTCTTGAATGGCCGTAACTTTTGGATCCCAATATTTTGGAAGGGATCTTAAGATTTTAGTGACTAGTTCAAAATTAGAAAAACTTTTACCAAGAGCTTTGAGTCCATTAATGACATCCATGAAATGGGTGTACATGTCTCCGATGGACTCACTTGGTTTCATCCGGAAAAGTTCGTAAGAATGCATAAGAATATTGATTTTGGACTCTTTCACTCGGCTAGTGCCTTCATGAGTGACCTCTAGAGTTCTCCAAATATCAAAAGCCGAGTCACACATCGAAATGCGATTAAATTCATTTTTGTCAAGTGCACAATATAAGGCATTCATAGCCTTTGCATTTAGAGAAAACATCTTCTTCTCCAAATCATTCCAATGGTTCATTGGAAGAGAAGAAATTTTAAATCCATTTTCGACTATGTGCCATAAATTCAAATCCAAAGAAAGTAAGAAAACTCTCATTCGAGTTTTCCAATAAGTGTAGTCCGTCCCATTGAAAAAGGGAGGACAAATGAGAGAGTGACCCTCTTGAAAGCCGTAAAGAGCCATTTCTATTTGGGTGTTAAACCAAGGTAGAAAAATGTGGCTCTGATACCAATTGTTAGGATCGGAGTGGCACTAAGAGGGGGGGGTGAATTAGTGCAATGGATTAAAACGTTGATTTCGACAAATCTTTCGTACGATAAAAATCAGAATCGGAAGTGATTAACTTGAAAGCGTATTCGCAAAGTTAAGCAGCAAAGATAATGATGAAACAAAGTAAGTAAGAAGGTTTGCAGTAATGTAAATGATAATAAGAAATGCAAACCAGAGATTACGCCGTTTTTAAAGTGGTTCGGTCAAGTGACCTACATCCACTTGCGAGGCCCCTCTTCGATGAGGCTCCCACCTTCCACTAGCAAATCTCTTGAAAGTGAAGGGTGAATACCCCTCTTACAACTTTTACAAGCGGTTCACTCTCTTACAGATTTTCAGAAAGAAGGAAGGAGGTGAACACTAGCAAAATGAAAACAAGACAAGCTAACACTTTTCTAAGGCCTTTCTCTCAAACACTTGCTGCTCAAAAAGTTGTAATCTCAGCTGAGATTTGAGGGGTATTTATAAGCCTCAAGAGGATTCAAATTTGGGCTCCAAAATTTGAATTCTCTTAGGGTTCCCGATGCTGGAGGTGCCACCGCCCAGCCAAGCGGTGCCACCGCCCAGCGCTCGGGTGTTGGACGGTGCAACCGCCCAGCCCAGGAGGTGTCACCGCCCAGCTCTCAGGTGCTGGGCGGTGCCACCGCCAGTCTAGGCGGTGCCACCGCCTAGGCCAAATCAGCTCACTGGTTGAGCTCCAAACTTGGCCCAAACCAGTCCGAACTCGGGCCCAATTAGCCCCTACTTGGGTTATAGGATTAACACCTAATCCTAACTCTAATTAACATGATAACTACGAATTTAAAGACATTTTATAAGCTATTACAAAGTCCGTAAGTCAAGACTTCTTTCGACGAACTTCCGACGGTCTTCCGATAAACTCTCGGAAACCATTCTGCGGACTCCCGACAAGCTCCTAGACTTCACGATTTGATCTTGGCGAGTTCCAACGAGCTTCTTCAGAAAGCTCCGATCATTCTCGGTGAGCTCCGCGAACTTCCAACGAACCTTCCGGCGAGCTTCCGAAAAACCCTTCGGCAAGCTCCCTACTTATTCTTGGCTAGTTTCGGCAGCATTCCCGACGAACCTTCGGACTTCCGTCGAACTCTCGAACTCGCAATGAATCCTTCGTGCTTGACTCTGACACTTTGTTTTGCTTTATGTCTTCGTCGTTATCGTAGTTAATCCTGCACACACAAGCAAAAACTCTACTCCGATCTAGACAATTATTATAAAGCGAATTGACATTCTGTTGCCCGGCACGTCATTGGTTGGCGCTTCGTCCGATTCTTCGGCGCATCATCCTCTCTTGCGGCTTGTTGCCCAATCGATGGTTGACCTTCGCAACGCCGATATCCTTGGCACAGTTTCGCTCTCCTTGGCCCGATGCCCGACGTTCGAAGCGTTCAGCCATCTAATATCCTAACGTGATCTCTTCTAGCGCAACGTCAATTCCTCCTGCGTCAACTGTCTAAACCTGATCGAGTAGACCTGCATCACTCAAAATACAGTTAAACATCTAAACACAATCAATTAGTTTCATCATCAAAATCTGAGATTGAACAGGGGGGGAGGGGGGGGGGGGGGTTAATTAGTGCAGCGGAAAACCTTTTATGATTAAAATAAAAACTGCGTTCATTCGATAAAAGTGATTTTGGTAAGAAAGCCGATTCGTAAATCACTTTAACTTTTGATTAAGCGAAATGCAGTAATGATATAAATGCAGTTTGCAGTTATGATTCAAATCAGATAGTAGGTGCAAACTGAAATATGATATTCGTACGAAAAAACTGATTTATGTCTAAATGATAATTTGTAAATCACTTGATTAAGCGAGATACAGTTTAAGCAAGGATATGAAGGCAGTTTGCAGTTATGATAGAAATCAAAACGTAAACGCAAACTGAAATATGATGATCGTACGAAAAAACTGATTTACGTCTAAACGCCGATTTGGAAAGTGCAAAGCTTGAAACCCGATCATATATGCGCAAAAAGCAGTAAGCTTTTGAGGAGATTTGCAGTAAAGATAATATGCTCAAAGTAAATGCAAACCGAGATTTAGAGTGGTTCGGTCAATCTTGACCTACTCCACTTTTGGCTTCCTCCACCAACGAGGTCACTGACGTCAACTAGAGGCCTTCCTTCAATAGGCGAAGGCCAACCACCCTTTTACAGTTTCACTCCGTTTGACGGGCTTAGGAGACAACCCGTACAGAATTTTCTCTCCTCTCTTTACAGCTCAGAACTTGGAAGAAAAGAGGGAGAAGAACTTTTGGCCTTTACAACAATTTTGAGCTCTAAAAATCACAAAACAAGATCAGGATTTCGGTGTAAGTTCATGCCATTTCAGTGCTGAATGGGTGGGGTATTTATAGGCCCCAACCCAGTTCAAATTTGGAGCTCAAAACTATCAATTCCCAGAATTCCGGGATCAGGCGGTTGCACCTCCTGACTAAGGCGGTTGCATCGCTTGGCAGAGCTCGAAGACTGAGCCTCTGGGCGGTGCTACCTCCTGTCAAGGGTGGTTGCACCTCCTGCCAGAGCTCGAAGACCGAGCTCAGGCGGTGCCACCGCCTGACTGAGGCGGTTGCACCTCTTGCCAGAGCTCGAAGACCGAGCTCAGAAGGTGCCACCTCTTGTAAGGGGAGGTTGCACCGCCCAGTCTCGCTCGGAGACTGAGCCCAGGCAGTGCCACCTCCTGGCTGGGGCGGTTGCACCTCCCGGCAGAAATCAAGGTCCGAATGGGTTGATCCATTCGGCCCAATTTGGGTTTTTCAGGGGCCCAATTGCCCCAAGATTAAGTTAATGGGATCACCTCCCATTTCCAACTTAATCATTGTGCTAACTACGATATTCCCTAAGACATTTACTGCAACTTGCTCCGGTGCGTCAATCGCTTCTTTCGGCGAGCTTCCGGTGAACTTCTGTCGATCATCCGATGAACCCTCGGATTTGTTCCCGCAGAACCTCCGACGACTGTCCGAACTTCCATCGAACTCTCGAACTCCCAACGTGATCATTGTCTTGACTCCGGCGTAACTCCTACTGCATGTCTTTCTTCCATCGTAGTTAATCCTGCACACTTAAAACAAAACTTCGATCGAGACAATTAATCCTAAGCAATTAACTAAGTTGTCCGGCATGTCATTGATCCCTTGACGCTTCGTCCGAGTCTTCGGCGCATCGTCCTCTCCTGTAGCCTATTGCCCAATCAGCCAGTTGACTCCGCAACTCTGATATCTTTGGCACAATACCCGCTCTTCTTGGCCCGATGCTCGAGTCCACAACCCGAAGCCTTCTATCGATACGTCGACCGATCCACCGGCCCGACGTCCAATCTTCTGACATGTTCCTCCGGCACAACATGATTTTCCTGCTTTAATTGTCTCATCCTGATCGAAGCGTCCCGCGTCACTCAAAATGTAGATTAAATCATAAACATATATCAAGTAGTTTCATCATCAAAATACGAGATTCAACAATCTCCCCCTTTTTGATGATGACAACCACTTGATGACGGAGTTAAACTTAACTCCCAGAGTTTAAAAAAACTCCCCCTATCAATATGCCATCTTGAATTCAAACTGAATTCAAGTTATTGCAATATTCATCATGAATACTTGCAACATGTTATCAAGAACTTATGGATAACATGTCATGTCATCAACATACTTCTCCCCCTTTGTCATCAACAAAAAGGAGAAGTCCAACTATTCTTGTGTTTGGAATATTAATTTAACTTATTGCATGAAAAACATAATATCCATTTTTACCATCATGCAAGTTTGCTATTATCAAATAGTATGATATCAACATGTAAGATTGCAATATAAGCTTTTGATATCGTAACGCAAACATTTCAAGTGTTTATCAATTGTAGCATTTCATCACATGGCAAGATATCAATAAGTAAAGTTGCGATGCTAGTTCTTGATATATTATTATAATGGAACCATGGCATAGAGCAAATATGGCAATCATAGCATCAATTCATATATTTCTCCCCATTTGTTGTCAACAAAAAGGAGAACGATATAAGCAAATTTTAAATATAAGTGCGATGCTATAAGCAGGTTCATGTCATTTTTCAACAAAGAATGATAAGATACCAAATATTTAAATATCTCAAGGAAAACATGACATGGAGATAGCTTTGAAAATTCATCCATTTTATTTGTTATTTTCTTTTTACATGAAGGAGGAAAGCTATTTCTGAGCTTACTCGAATGAAGTTAAATTTGATAAGATATTAAAGCACGCTTCATTTTTACAAGTATCAAGATATGTATGTGAATCAAATCCTTGTACGTAAAAATGACTTCCTTTTTCAAGAAGGAATTTATAAGCAGGAATCATTTCATCAAATCCATTTCTCAAAACAAAATATTGTTCACATAATAAGTGTATGAGAGATGTATTTGCTAGTTGATTCCATATGTCAAAAATTAATGATATGAATTAAACTTGATATGACATATGCTTATTAAGTCTGGAAGAGGATAATTCAAAAATCCAATTGTTAGGATACCAATAGTTAAGAGAATCCGAAAATGAAATTAACACTTTCATGCATTCAGACAAGGCTGTGCTATTGATTTTCAAATACAATCATGAGGACAAAACATGCTTATTATCATGGAAATTTTTGTATTCAAAGCACATAATTTCCAACCTGTTATTAGGGCATGTAATTGTGTAAAATCATCATGGCAATTGAGTGATTTGATCATTCAATCAAGAAAGTCCGAAAATTAATTTTAACAAGTTCAATCATTCGGACATATTTTTGCCATAGTTTTTCAAATACAATCATGAAGATCAGACATGCTCATCATCATGGTAGTACGATAGCAAGTTTACAATATATAAGCTAGCAAAAATTTTTTAACATTTTAAGACACGCAAACTAGTAATTTTCTCTTTGAGATATGCACATTAGCAACTCTTTCTCCCCCTATGTCATTGACAAAAAGAAGGGAAGACCCTTTACATTAATTTTTAAATCATGACAAAGGTAGGTTTCAATCTTATTTGTGCATCATTATATTTTCAAATTCGAACATGCACAATTTCAAAAACCTTATATTTCATTCATGCATGATACTGAATAAATCAATCAATATTATGAGCATATTATACATAATACTTAAATTTTTAACTATTTATCAACATTTTGATCATGAAACCAAACATTCATCATTTAGAGTATTCATGACATTAAATCAACATTTATAATACATCATTTTAGTAACAACTCATAGCATTTTAAATCATGATTTACATCATATGCAATACATCACATCATAATTAAAAAGCTCAAGTATCGCATGCATCATTGTAAATCATAAATGCTTCATATCATGATGGTATCAATTTTATCAAATTATATCCTACCATGCATGATCATAACTTTTTATTTGTATATATCAAAATAAATTAATGAATATTTTATGTATTCATATCATCACATAAGGAATATCAAGAAGAATTGGTAATGAGATTTACAAATCATGTAGACAAATTATGAATATTAAGAGACATATTATGATTCTTTTTAGATAACTCAAATAGCAAAAAGAAAGAATCATAGTAAGTTATTTTGATTTATAAAAAGAATTCTCAAGTTATAATTCCAAGAAATCACGATTCATTTCAATAAATTTCAATAAGAACACAAAGTAGGTGATCTTGATTCATAAATGATTTCAAGTTATAAATCATGGGAAATTAAGATCATGATTTCGATAAAACCCATTAAATTCAAATCATCAAAATCTCAACATTACTTTCAAGAGATTCAAAATGGCATAGATAATTTTATTAATCTTTTAGTGAAAAAGTCAATAAGGTAGAGAAAAATAAATTTTCAAGAAAAATACTTTTCTCTTTTTAGTTGTTTTAATTCATATGATTTTATTTCATCTATGCCAAACATGTAGCATGTTTTAAAATTGAAAGTGCAAGTTTTATTATGACAAAGATCAATAAGGCACTTTCATTACCATGAAAATCGAAAATCGTAAGATTCATCATCCATAATTATAAAACCAATAAACACGATTTTTAAAATCTCATGCATAGAATAAAATCATGGTATCAAAACATCATTATATCATCAAGCATGATTTCATATTTTCAATCAAAATCATTTTATTTGTTTATTATAAAATATGTATTTTTCATGATTATTTTCAGAACTACTACTAGCATGATCATAAATTTTGCATTTTCATCATTTTTTTTTAAACATGCAATTTTCAAGAAAATTAATTCTATACTAAAAAAGAAAATGCATTATGAAGAGCATCATGTAATTTCGAAATAAATTAAGGGGGTTTTGATTACCCCATCGTTGAATGTCGTTAAGGCGTAATTTGCCACCTCGCCTTTCTTGATTTTCTCCTCGTCTTCGGAGGAGCTCGATTCATCTCACTTTATGTTCTTCTTCTTTGGCCTCTTCCTTCGTTCAAGTTTATTGTTTATTTTAGATTTTTGTTTAATAAACTTATTAAGATTTAGTGTTCGAAGTTCAAGTTCATCATTGTCCTCATCACTTGAGTCATCGCTCAAGTGGTATTCATTTGTCCGGAGTTCCAAACCCTTCCTGTTCTTTGGAAGGTGATTTTGTTTATCATGTTCATCATGTGCATTGTGCACCATTTCATATGTCATCAACGAACCAATTAGTTCTTCAAGTGGAAAGTTGTTTAGGTTTTTAGCTTCTTGCATTGCAATTACTTTTGAATCCCACTTCTTAGAAAGAGAACGCTTCTTGTTTACGAGTTCAAAATCCGAAAAATATTTTCCAAGAGCTCTTAAACTATTGACGACATCCGTGAAACGGGTGTACATGTCGTCTATAGTCTCACTTGGTTGCATTCGAAAAAGCTCAAAATCATGCAATAAAATGTTAACTTTCGAGTCTTTGACTCTACTAGTTTCCTCGTGCGTGATTTCAAGTGTTCGCCAAATGTCAAAAGCCGTTTCGCACGTAGAAATCCGATTGAACTCATTTTTGTCCAAAGCGCAAAATAAGGCATTCATAGCCTTTGTGTTTAAAGAAAAATACTTCTTCTCCAAATCTGACCATTCGTTCATCGGTTTAGAGGGAAGTTGAAAACCGTTTTCAACGATATTCCATAAATCCAAATTCATAGAAATCAAGAAAACTCTCATTCGAGTTTTCCAATAGGTGTAGTCCGTCCCATTGAACATGGGTGGACGTGTAATAGAATGGTCCTCTTGGTTTCCGGCGTATGCCATCTCTCTTAGGTTTTAATCCGTTTGAGAGTTAACCCCGCTCTGATACCAATTGTTAGGATCAAGAGCACTAAGAGGGGGGGGGGGGGGGGCTGAATTAGTGCAGCGAAAAACCTTTTACGATTAAAATAAAAACTACGTTCGTTCGATAAAAGTGATTTCGGTAAGAAAGCCGATTCGTAAATCACTTTAACTTTTGATTAAGCGAAATGCAGCAATGATATAAATGTAGTTTGTAGTTATGATTTAAATCAGATAGCAAGCGCAAACTAAAATATGATATTCATACGAAAAAACTGATTTACGTCTAAATGATGATTCGTAATTCACTTGATTAAGCAAGATGCAGCAAGGATATGAAGGCAGTTTGCAGTTATGATAGAAATCAAAACGTAAACGCAAACTGAAATATGATGATCGTACGAAAAAACTGATTTACGTCTAAACGTCGATTCGGAAAGTGCAAAGCTTGAAACCCGATCATATATGCGAAGAAAGTAGTAAGCTTTTGAGGAGGTTTGCAGTAAAGATAATATGCTCAAAGTAAATGCAAACCGAGATTTGGCTTCCTCCACCGACTAGGTCACCGACGTCAACTAGAGGCCTTCCTTCAATAGGCGAAGGCCAACCACCCTTTTACAGTTTCACTCCTTTTGATGGGCTTAGGAGACAACCCTTACAGAATTTTCTCTCCTCTCTTTAAAGCTCAGAACTTGGAAGAAAAGAGGGAGAAGAACTTTTGGCCTTTACAACAATTTTGAGCTCTAAAAATCACAGAACAAGATCAGGATTTCAGTGTAAGTTCATGCCATTTCAGTGCTGAATGGGTGGGGTATTTATAGGCCCCAACCCAGTTCAAATTTGGAGCTCAAAACTGTCAATTCTCGGAATTTCGGGATCAGGCGGTTGCACCTCCTAATTGAGGCGGTTGCACCGCCTAGCAGAGCTCGAAGACTGAGCCTCTGGGCGGTGCTACCTCCTATCAGGGGTGGTTGCACCTCCTGCCAGAGCTCAAAGACCGAGCTCAGGCGGTGCCACCTCCTGACTGAGGCGGTTGCACCTCCTGCCAGAGCTCGAAGACCGAGCTCAGGCGGTGCCACCTCTTGTCAGGGGAGGTTGCACCGTCTAGTCTCGCTCGGAGACTGAGCCCAGGCGGTGCCACCTCCTGGCTGGGGTGGTTGCACCGCCCAGTCTTGCTCAGAGACTTAGCCCAGGCGGTGCCACCTCTTGGTTGGGGCGGTTGCACCTCCCAGCAGAAATCAGGGTCCGAATGGGTTGATCCATTCGGCCCAATTTGGGTTTTTCAAGGGCCCAATTGCCCCAAGATTAAGTTAATGGGATCACCTCCCATTTCCAACTTAATCATTGTGCTAACTACGATATTCCCTAAGACATTTACTGCAACTTGCTCTGGTGCGTCAATCGCTTCTTCCGGCGAGCTTCCGGCGAACTTCCGTCGATCATCCGATGAACCCTCGGTGATGCTCCTGCGGACTTCCGGCAAACTCCTGGACTTGCAACGATCCACTTGGCGAGTTCCGACAAGCTTCTTTGGCAAGCTCATGGACTTCTCGGATTTGTTCCCGCAGAACCTCCGACGACTGTCCGAACTTCCGTCGAACTCTCGAACTCCCAACGTGATCATTGTCTTGACTCCGGCGCAACTCCTACTGCATGTCTTTCTTCCATCGTAGTTAATCCTGCACACTTAAAACAAAATTTTGATCGAGATAATTAATCCTAAGCAATTAACCAAGTTGTCCGGCATGTCATTGGTCCCTTGACGCTTCGTCCGATTCTTCGGTGCATCGTCCTCTCCTGCAGCCTATTGCCCAATCGGCTAGTTAACTCCGCAACTCCGATATCCTTGGTACAATACCCGCTCTTCTTGGCCTGATGCCCGAGGCCATGGCCCGAAGCCTTGTGTCGTTATGTCGACCGATCCACCGGCCCGACGTCCAATCTTCTGACATGTTCCTCCGGCACAACATGATTTTCCTGCTTTAATTGTCTCATCCTGATCGAAGCATCCTGCATCACTCAAAACACAGATTAAATCATAAACATATATCAAGTAATTTCATCATCAAAATACGAGATTCAATAGGGAGAACCATTTGCAACGGACCGCACATGTTGAGGAGGAGTACCTCAAAAATAAATTCACAAAGCTCAACGGACCGAGCGAGTGGCAAGGAGTTATTGCTTGATCTCGCTTGAGATAATGCATTGGGGGATGCATTGCAAGATCAAGTGGAGGAGCGATCCAAGGCATCACAAATAAAGGCACACTTGGAGTCGATATGGAGATCATACTCAATAGAGGGCTGACCCGTGGAATGGTGGGCCTGAGAACCATCATCAACTCAATGCAAATCGATGAGCAGAGTAACTTGGGTGTAACTTGGCAAATTAGCCAAGCCACATGAAGGGAGCTGACATAGAAGATGGAATATGGAGTGAAGGCATAGAGCTTTCCTTGGATAGAGGTCAAGGTTATGAACTCTTGTAGAGGCAAGAGCAGGATCATGTTGTTCCATGGGTCCCTCATTCTGATAGAGTAGGCTCATCCTACATGGTGCCAAAGATGAAGGGAGCTTCAAGGCATATGCACCTTACCTTAGAGAAGCATTTGATAGAGGAACTAAGGTGACTAAACTTGTAGAGGTGAAGTTGGGTTCAGAAGACCTTGGCACGAGGCAAGAGGACATGGAGGCGGGTACTCTTGAAGAATATAACACAGTGCTATCATTCAAGTTGCCATGAAGGATGCGGTGTGCAACGAAGATTATGCTGGTAGGGGTAGAGGCCCAAGATCCATACAATGATGCATGAATTTCAGCGAAGTTGGTGGACTTCGGGAGCTACTAGGCGACGGACTATCCTAGAGCGGTGTTTTGTTTAGGTGTGACTCGAGAGTGGGTGGACAAAGGATGATTGCCAAATGAGCAAACACAATCGAAAGTAGAAAAGGCCCTGCGATGTGTTGGCAGAGGCCAAACATGGAGGGATCACAATTTGAGTTCATCCGACAAGGATCAGAATACAATGGAGATATCACTAGGAAGCGACATGGTGCAGCGAACCGTGGTGGAACAGTTCGTGGCAATGTGATACACACGAATGTAGTCCCATGAGGGACTATATTATATGGAGGTATGATCGGCGACTATTGAGAGCTCCACTTCGGTGAACAACATTACGGTAAGAAGGGCTATGGATTCAAGGAGTGAAAGCCATGGTACTATAGAGGTAGGTCTTCCATGCGTGCATCGAATTTTGCATCGGATGAAAGCCTTAGTCATCAACATATAGGGGATGTGTACCACTAAATGAAAAGTTCGAATGCAAGTACTAGTGAGTCCCATGAGAGGGACTTGATCATGCAGAGGTATGATCAGAGTGGCTGGAGAGTTGGACTACTCCAGAATCTATATTCGCTTAAGGGAGCATGGCAAGTCAGAGGACAAGGCCGAGTAAACGAACGTTGCTATCAAGAAAGCTAAGGAGAATAGAATCGGTGCAAACCATGCAACATGATGGTAGAGGCCATGCATGAGAGTTGCAGTCTATCTTTCCATCGACCAAGGGGAACTACTTAGAGAACATAGAGGTGTTGAAGTAGGGGGTTGAAAGGGGCGAGGAAGCGACGATGAGTCTAGAGGGACTTAGCTACCCAAAACCAAGCATCAGTTAGAATGGAAGTGGACTCGGAGGAGTGCCATAGAGGCAGATCTACTGATCGCGAAGAAAGGGATGCAGATGTGAGGTGACGGATAGTAGGGCCATGGGTATGGTAGCGCCATGGTACCGTAGAGGCGGGACTTCCATGAAGTCATCGATCCTTTGATCTCATGGAGGGAGAGTGCTTTGTCATGGCCTTAGCTGGAATTGCCTAAAGCATGAGGCACCATTGCGGTAAAGATGCGAACTTAGCTTGTGTTGCCTAAGTTGCGAGGTACCCTTGCGGCAAAGATGCAAACTTAGCTTGCATTGCCTAAGTCGTGCTTTGCCCTTGCGATTTGTGTCCGCAAAGATTAGCTCACTTGCAACCTCTCGTAGGTCCCAAAGGATCTGTAAAAAGAGAAAGTTGATTAGTTCGAAGAATGAGCGATGAACAAGTCCCGACGTCTCGCGAAAAGGGGAAGCTTTACAAGCAATTTAGCGAGCACCTTGCGTGCATAAGAGAAAAGAGGGAGAGGGGGAAAACAAAGACTTTAGAAGGTTGAACGAACAACTGCAAGTCCACAAATAGCTGCTCACCGGGTGCCGGGCGCGACAATAAGTTCCCGTCAATGTAACATGCGAACTTGCAAAAGAGTGTTCAATGCCTGACACTATACCGAAGCCCCATCCAGCCCTATGCCACCTGGGTGGTTTTAGGGTGCTGAGATGGCTAACATTTCGCGTGCAGTAGTGGGCTACAGAAATCAGCCTATGGCATGCAAAAGCGGAGTTGTTTTGGGGCTGTTTTGCTCGGTTCGGTGAGCGATCGCACTATAGCACTGCAACTTATTTGAACTTACATTTTTACAAGCAAAAGGACCTAAAACCAAGCCAAAACATGCTGCCAAGCAGTTGTATATGTAGATTAGAACAACGAACGGTTCGTTGAACAGAGTTATTGTGAGTGTGCGATGATCGTTCGTGACATTCTCCCCCACTCAACCTATTGACGCCCTCATCAACACTTATTGGTAGTTGTTGATAATTGTTTCTTTATGTCACAGGGCATCTTCAAGCTCCCAACTGGCTTCAGTTCGGGGAAGCTTTTGCCACTTCACTAAGTACTTGGTCTACTCAACTCTATTGGGTAGCTTTATCTTGCGATCTACTAAAATAGTTTCAACTCGCTTCTCATAGGAGACTCTGGTGGGGGGTAGTCGAGTTGGAACACTTCAGGAAGCATCTTGTGGATCCGAGTGGTAGGCTTTTAGGTTGCCGGCGTGAAGAACATTGTGAATTTTGAACCACGCCGACAGTTGCAACTTGTAGGAGATGTTGCCCACCCTACTGATAATTGGGAAGGGCCCTTCATACTTGCACACCAATCCTTTGTGTACTTTATTCCTAAATAATTAGAGTGATGCTGGATGGAGCTTTACCAGCACCAAATCGCTGACCTTGAACACTTGCGGTTGCCTTCCCAAGTCTGCCCACTTCTTCATCCTTTTTGTCACCTTCTCCAAGTAAGCCCGCACAATATCTGAATTTTGGTGCCACTCTTTTGCAAAGTGGTAGGCTGACGGACATCTCCCAGTATACTCGATTGCCATGGTGTGACGAGTTGATGATTATTGTCCTATATGTTAGGATCAAGAGCACTAGGGGGGGGGGGTGGTCGGGGTGGTGGGAAGGTGAATTAGTGCAGCGGAAAACTTTCGAGGATTGAAATTGCGTTTGTACGTTGAAATCCGATTCCGATGTAAAAATCATTTCGTGTAGATAATAACTTTGAAAGCTTACGGAAATGTATTTGAAGTAAAGTAAGGAAGGAAGTTTACAGTTTAGATAAATAGCACAAAGGAAATGCAAACCAGATTTTAGAGTGGTTCGGTCAAATGTGACCTACATCCACTTTCGGCTTCCTCCTCCGATGAGGTCACCGACGTCCACTAGAGGCCTTCCTTCAAAGGCGAAGGCCAACCACCTTTTTATAGTTTCACTCCTTTTGATGTGCTTAGGAGACAACCCTTACAAACTCTTCTCTCCTCTCTTGAAAGATTAAAACTTGGAAGAAAAGAGGGAGGAGAACTTCTAGCCTTTACAACACTTTTGAGCTCTAAAAATCACAGAGTAAGATTGGATTTTTGGTGCCCTTTCATGCAAAAAAGGGTGGGGTATATATAGGCCCCAAACTGGTTTAAATTTGGAGCTAAAAAATGTCACCTCCCGGATTTTTGGGGTCCTGGCGGTACTACCACCTGACTGGGGTTGTACAATCGCCTAACAGAGCTCAGAGACCGAGCTCTGGCGGTGCCACCGCCTGACAGGGGCGGTTGCACCACCCAGTCTCGCTCGGAGACTGAGCCCAAGCAGTGCCACCGCCTAACTGGGGCGGTTGCATGACCTGGCAAAGCTTGGAGACCGAGCTCAAGCGGTTGCACCGCCCAGCCTAGCTCGGAGATCGATCATCCGATGAACCCTCGATGATGCTCCTGCGGACTTTCGGTAAACTCCTGGACTTGCGACGATCCACTTGGTGAGTTCCGACGAGTTTCTTTGGCAAGCTCCTGGACTTCTCGGATTTGTTCCCCTAGAACCTCCGACGATCGTCCATACTTTCGTCGAACTCTCGAACTCCCAACGTGATCATAGTCTTGACTTTGGTGCAACTCTTGCTGCATGTCTTACTTTCGTCGTAGTTAATCCTGCACATGTAAAACAAAACTTCGATCGAGACAATTAATCATAGGCAATTAAAACCAAGTTGTCCGGCATGTCATTGGTCCCTCGATGCTTCGTCCGATTCTTCGGCGCATCGTCCTCTCTTACGGCCTATTGCTCAATCGGCTAGTTGACTCTGCAACTCCGATATTCTTAGTGCAATTCCCGCTCTTCTTGGCCGGATGCCCGAGTCCACGGCCCGAAGCCTTCTGTCGATACGTCGACCGATCCACCGGCCCGACGTCCAATCTTCTGACATGTTCCTTCGGCACAACATGATTTTTACTGCTTTAATTATCTCATCCTGATTGAAGCATCCTGCGTCACTCAAAACGCAGATTAAATCATAAACATATATCAAGTGGTTTTATCATCAAAATATGAGATTCAACAATCTCCCCCTTTTTTATGATGACAACCACTTGATGACGGAGTTAACCTTAACTCCCAGAGTTTAAACAAACTCCCCTATCAATATGCCATATTGATAGAATCTTGAATTCAAACTGAATTCAAATCATTGCATTATTCATCATGAATACTTGCAACATGTCATCATGAACTTATGCATAACATCACACTTCTCCCCCTTTGTCATCAACAAAAAGGAGAAGTCCAACTATTCTTATGTTTGGAATATAGGTTCAACTTATTGCATGAAAAACATAGTATCAAATTTTTATCATCATGCAATCTAGCAATTTTACAACATTTTAGAACTTGCAAGCTAGCAATTTTGAGATGTTCAAGAAAGCAACTCTTGCTTCTTGAAATATGTAAGTTTTACAATATACAAGCTAGCAAATTCAAAGATATGCAAGTTGGCATATTTGCTTTTCTTGAGATAGACATGATAACACATTTTTGCATTTTCTTGATGTTTCAAGCTAGTAATTCTCGGTGATGTTCAAGATAGCAATTTCTTCTCTTTTGAGAAGTGTAATTTTTGCTTTTTTCTTGAATTGTGCAAGCTAGCTATCTCCCCCTTAGTTATTGTCAAAAAGAAGGGAAGACCCTTTCTAAAGAAGGGAAGACCCTTTATGTCAATTTTTAAATCATGACAAAGATGAGTAATCATTCTTATTTCAAAATTCCATAATTGAGATAAACCTTGAATTCAAATTAAGACAATTTTAATCATGATTCACATCATATGCAATACATCACATAAAAAGCACAAGTATTGCATGCATCATTTTAGCAACAAATCGTAGCATTTCATCACATAGCAAGATATCAGCAAGTAAAATTATGATGCAAGTTCTTGATATCTTAACATGATGCAAACATGGCATATGGCAATCATAGCATTTTGATTATCAATTTACCATATATTTCAATGCAAGCTTCTTTTGATATCTTAACATAATTTAAATTCAAATATGGCACTTATAGCATTAATTCATATATTTCTCATTCAAATATGGCACTCATAGTATCAATTCATATATTTCTCCCCCTTTGTCATCAACAAAAGGAGAAGTAGCTCTAGCTATTTTAAAAGATATGCAAGTTTTTGTAACATGAAGCTAGATTTTCATCACAACATATAAGCACAAAAGCATAGCAAGATTCTTAAGTTCAATCATGGCAATTCAACACTTGCTTCCTGTGCAAGATTGCACTTTGCTTTTCTTTGCATGTTATAACTAGCAAAAGCTTTCTCCCCTTTGTTTTTGTCAAAAAGAAGAGAAGAGTACAAGCTAGCCAGCATTTGCCTTGAGCTAGCAATCTTTCTCCCCCTATGTCATTACTGAAAAGAAGGGAGAAATCAATGGCCAAAAAATTTTAATCATTATACAAGCCATATTACAAAATCATGTCATGATATCAAGAAAATTCAAGAAGGACATGATTCATTCGACAAATCCTTTTAATAGAGCAAAAGAATTATACAACTAAGGATCATGATTAAAATATATCAATATCATAGATCAAGTCATGATTCGTGATTCATCATAAAGCAGATTAATTTTTAGTCATCACATAAGGCATTTAAAGAATTTTTGAAACATAGGAGAATGATTAATTTAAGCATGTAATGTTTCAATCAAATTCAAGTCATGAATACTAATACTTTCATATTGTGAGTATCAATTCATGAATACCAAAAGATATTATTTGTGATTTCAATTTTGCAAGATCAAGATTATGATTTAGATAAAACTCATGCAAATCAAATCGTTAACTTGAAACTCATAATCAAGTCATCAAAATCAATTTCGAGATTCACAAAATATCATGAAATCATTAATCTCGATCAAATGGGAAAAATTTTTTTTAAGTGATTCTTTTTCATCTAAGCATGCCTTAGTCTTTATATGCCAAATCAAGATAAGCATGAAAGTTCAAGACGTAAAGGCATAATCTTATAAAACAACTCATCAAGCAAGATTTTAAACATCTATTTTCAAGCCATATAAAGAGTAAGTCAAGGATTCAATTATCTCATGTCATGAATTCCAATAGGCATCTCAAAATATCAAGCATGATTCCATGATAACATCCTTTTAATATCTTGATATTCATCATCAAGTATGATTTCAAAAAGTATGTTAAAGAGAAATCATTAAGACCAAATACATGATACACTCATTTATTTTCAAAATATTCATCATGTTTATTTTCATGAGATTCACAAGATTGGTAAAATAAATTCATTAATCTCAATAGGATAGAAAATTATTTTCATTTCATACAATTGATTTCATGTGAGGGTATTCAAGTCTTTTGTGAAAACATGTATCATCATTTAAAATCGAAACATAAGTTTCGTCATGAAGCCGTCAAGACCAAACACATCATGATATCACATCTATCATCAAAAGACTATCAAGAAATTCATACATAGATATACATGCACTATGTCATCTTAATATGTCATGAGAATGTCATCTTAATTCATCATAAAAACGATTAGACCAAAAACATATTAATCTAAAATGAGAGTTTCAAATCAACATTTACTTCAAAAACTCATGCATGACATAAAATCATCAAGATACACATGCATGGATTAATCCTAAGCATTATCACATATCATATTATCATCCCTAATGTTGCATACATCATTCAACATTTCAAAACATAACATGCATGAAACCTTAGCAATATACTTTTCATGATTAAATTTTTAATTTTTCAAAGATGCTAAAAAGAAAAACATGATATAATTTTTGAAAAACAATTTTTTTATTTCCTATTCTTACTATCTAAATTAAACACTCATGAAGGACTTCAAGTAATTTCAAAATAATTCAAGAGAGTTGAGTTACTTACCTTGTAGTCGAAGCCTGTCAAAGCCCAATTCGCCGTTTCACCTTTGGAAGTTCTTGATTCATCCTTGGTTGCCTTCCTCTTCTTTGGCCTTTTCCTCCATTCAAGTTCATTGTTTATTTTAGATTTTTATTTAATAAACTTATTAAAATTTAGTGTTCGAAGTTTAAGTTCATCATTGTCCTCATCACTTGAGTCATCGCTTAAGTGGTATTCATTTGTCCGGGGTTCCAAATCCTTCCTGTTCTTTGGAAGGTTGTTTTGTTCATCATGTTCACCATATGCATTGTGCACCATTTCATATGTCATCAATGAACCAATTAGTTCTTCAAGTGATAAGTTGTTTCGGTTTTAAGATTCTTGTATTGCAGTTACTTTTGAATCCCACTTCTTAGAAAGAGAATGTAAAATCTTATTTACGAGTTCAAAATCTGAAAAACATTTGCCAAGAGCTCTTAAACCATTGACGACATTCGTAAAACGGGTGTACATGTCACTAATGGTTTCGCTTGGCTTCATTTAAAAAAGCTCGAAATCATGCATCAAAAAGTTGATTTTCGAATCTTTAACTCTAGAAGTGTCTTCATGTGTGATTTCAAGAGTGTGCCATATGTCATAAGCCGTTTCGCACAAAGAAACTCGATTGAACTCATTTTTGTCCAAAGCGCAAAATAAGGCATTCATAGCCTTTGCGTTTAAAGAAAAATACTTCTTCTCCAAATCTGACCATTCATTCATCGGTTTAGAGGGAAGTTGAAAACCATTTTAAAAAATATTCCATAAATCCAAATTCATAGAAATAAAAAAAACTCTCATTCGAGTTTTCCAATAAGTGTAGTCCAATCCGTTAAACAACGGTGGATGAATAACCGATAAGCCCTCTTGAAAGCCATGAAGAGCCATTTCTCTCGGGTGCAAATCCAAAATGAGAAATATCGGGCTTTGATACCAATTATTAGGATCAAGAGCACTAAGAAGGGGGGGGGGGGGTGAATTAGTGCAGCGGAAAACTTTCGAGGATTGAAACTGCGTTTGTACATTGAAATCCGATTCCGACGTAAAAATTGTTTCATGCAGATAATAACTTTGAAAGCTTACGAAAACATATTTGAAGTAAAGTAAAGAAGGCAGTTTGCAGTTAAGATAAATAGCATAAAGGAAATGTAAACCAGATTTTAGAGTGGTTCGGTCAAACGTGACCTACATCCACTTCGGCTTCCTCCTCCGATGAGGTCACCAACGTCCACTAAAGGCCTTCCTTCAATTGGCGAAGGCCAACCACCCTTTTATAGTTTCACTCCTTTTGACGGGCTTAGGAGACAACCCTTACAAACTTTTCTCTCCTCTCTTAAAAGATTAAAACTTGGAAGAAAGGAGGGAGAACTTCTAGCCTTTACAACACTTTTGAGCTCTAAAAATCATAGAGTAAGATTGGATTTTTGGTGCCCTTTCATGCAGGAAAGGGTGGGGTATATATAAGCCCCAAACTAGTTTGAATTTGGAGCTAAAAAATATCACCTCCCAGATTTTTGGGGTCCTGGCGGTACTACCGCCTGATTGGGGTGGTACAACCGCTTGACTAGGGCGGTTGCACCGCCTGGCAGAGCTCGGAGACCAAGCTCTGGCGGTTCCACAGCCTGTCAGGGGCGGTTGCACAGCCTAGCCTAGCTCGGAGACTGAGCCCTGGGCGGTGCCACCGCTGGCCAAGAAATCTGGGTCTTAATGGGCTGATCCATTCGGCCCAATTTGGGCCTGTCAAGGGCCCAATTACCCCAAGATTAAGTTAATGGGATCACCTCTCATTTCTAACTTAATTATCATGCTAACTACGATATTTCTTAAGACATTTACTGCATCTTGCTCTGGTGCGTCAAGCGCTTCTTTCGGTGAACTTTCGGCGAACTTCTGTCGATCATCCGATGAACCCTCGGTGATACTCCTGCGGACTTCCGGCAAACTCCTGGACTTGCAACGATCCACTTGGCAAGTTCTGACGAGCTTTGTTGGCAAGCTCCTAGACTTCTCGGATTTGTTCCCATAGAACCTCCGACGATCGTCCGGACTTCCGTCGAACTCTCAAACTCCCAACATGATCATAGTCTTGACTCCAGTGCAACTCCTGCTGCATGTCTTACTTTCATTGTAGTTAATCCTGCACATGTAAAACAAAACTTCGATCGAGACAATTAATCCTAAGCAATTAACCAAGTTGTCTAGCATGTCATTGGTCCCTCGACGCTTCGTTCGATTTTTCGGCACATCGTCCTCTCCTATGACCTATTGCCCAATCGGCCAATTAACTCTGCAACTCCGATATCCTTGGCGCAATTCCCACTCTTCTTGGCCCGATGCCCGAGTCTACGACCCGAAGCCTTCTGTCGATACGTCGACCGATCCACCGGCCAGACGTCCAATCTTTTAACATGTTCCTCCGGCATAACATGATTTTTCCTGCTTTTATTGTCTCATCTTGATCGAAGCATCCTGCGTCACTCAAAACACAGATTAAATCATAAACATATATCAAGTGCTTTCATCATCAAAATCTGAGATTCAACACTATAATGATCTCGAAGGGGCTCTTGTTTGACGCAGAGCTCTGCTGCGAGTTGTAGGAGAATTGGGCAATGTCCAATAACTTCACCCAATCTCGTTGGTTGGCACTCATGTAGTGCCAAAGATATTGCACTAGGAGTGAGTTTATCCTCTCGGTTTGGCCATTTGTTTGGGGGTGGAGACTTGTGGAGAAGTATAACTTGGACCCTAATAATTTGAATAGCTCAGTCCAGAATCGTCCGAGGAACTGAGCGTCTCGATCATTAATGATATTGTGTGGGACTCCCCAATATTTCACCACATCTTTCATCATCAGCTTGGCCGCTTCCTCTGCTGAATAGTGTAGGGGAGCAACAATGAAAGTTGTATACTTTGAAAATCGATCGACTACCATGAGTATCAATCCAAGTCTCCCTACTAGTGGCAAGCTTGATATGAAGTCCAATGAAAAGCTCTCCCACGACCTTTCTAGTACGGGCAACGGCTCCAATAGTCCCACCGGCTTCCACTGCTCTGCCTTATCTTGTTGGCAAGTAGAAGGCCCTCTCCACGAGAGCCAACATTCTGTGAAAGCTTGGGTGTCCAACTCAAAGGGAATCATGATACTCTCTTAAGAGTTCACGCCTCAAATTGTCCACTCGAGGAACATAAACCCTATTTCCTTTTGTGTAAACGAGTCCCTCTTGGACCCAAAATCGACGTGCCTTGCCTTCTTGGATGAGTTGCATCAGGATAACTGCCTGGGGATCACTATACAGTCCATCACCGATCCTAGAAAGGAAGTTGGAGTGCAACTGACTTGCTTGGCCTCTACCCTCCAATTGTACGGCATTCACATGCTCCACTTTCCGACTCAATGCATCGGCCATGAAATTTGCCTTTCCAAGCTTGTACTCCATTGTCATATCAAATTCAGCTAGGAAGTCCTGCCATCGTGCTTGCTTTAGGAAAAGTTTCTTCTGATTTTGGAAATAGCTCATAGCGATGTTGTCTGTCCTTAGCAAAAATCGTGAACCGAGGAGGTAGTGTCGCCAAACTTGTAGATAGTGGATCACCGTTGTCATCTCCTTCTCCTGTACTGGATACTGTCGCTCGGTCTTATTGAGTTTGTGGCTCTTGTAGGCCACCAGATGACCCTCGTGCATGGGTACTCCTCTAATAGCGAAGTCTGAAGCATCTGTATGGACTTCAAAGGGCTCCCCATAGTCCGGTAATTTGAGCACCGGTTCTTCCAAAATGGCAGCCTTCAGATCTTGGAATGCAATTTCACATTTATCAAACTATCTCCAAGATTGGTCCTTCTTCAACAACTCCGTCAGTGGAGTTGCATGCTTCGAATACCCGGTTATGAAGCGTCGATAGTAGTTGACGAAACCAATGAAGGATCTCAACTTTGGCACCTTCTTTGGAGTTCGTCATTCCGCAACTGCTTGCACCTTCAACTTATCCATCCGAATGGAGCCATTACCGATTCGATGCCCTAAGAATAAGAACTCTGTTTGAGCAAAGTAGCATTTCTCCCTTTTCACAAACAAAGTGTTCTCCCTGAGAACCTTGAAAATTGTCCGAAGGTGCTTGACATGCTCCTCGAGCGTTTGACTATAGACGACGATATCGTCCAAGTAGTCGACCACGAACTTATCCAAATACTCTTTAAATAGTTGGTTCATGAGAGTGCAGAACATGGCCGGAGTGTTGGTTAAGCCAAAAGGCATCACCAAGAACTCAAACGGTCCATACCTGGTCACACAGGTAGTCTTTGCTTCATCGTCTTCAACAATACGCACCTACCAATACCTCGACTGAAGGTCGAGTTTTGAGAAATACTTGGCTTTGCCCAACTGGTCGAACAAGTCTGCGATGAGCGGGATGGGATACTTGTTCTTCACTATCACTTTGTTGAGGGCTCGGTAATCGACACATAGTCGGAGGCTCCCATCTTATTTCTTCTGAAAGGGAATAGGAGCTCTGAATGGTGCTTTAGAGCTACAGATGAGACCACTGCTTTGTTGAATCTCGGATTTTGATGATGACGTCAATTGTCATTTGTTATCTAATCCATATGTTGAGATAAGTGAGCAAGATTAACTATGATGAAAGTAAGACATGCAGCAGGAGTTGCGCCGGAGTCAAGACTATGATCACGGTGGGAGTTCGAGAGTTCGACGGAAGTTCGGACGATCGTCGGAGGTTCTGCGGGAACAAATCCGAGAAGTCTAGGAGCTTGCCAAAAGAAGCTCGTCGGAACTTGCCAAGTGGATCGTCGCAAGTCCAGGAATTTGCCGGAAGTCCGCAGGAGCATCACCGAGGGTTCATCGGATGATCGACGAAAGTTCGCCGGAAGAAGCGATTGACGCACCGGAGCAAGTTGCAGTAAATGTCTTAAGAAAAATCGTAGTTAGCACGATGATTAAGTTAGAAATGGGAGGTGATCCCATTAACTTAATCTTGGGGCAATTGGGCCCTTAACAGACCCAAATTGGGCCGAATGGATCAGCCCATTTGGACCTAGATTTCTTGGCCAGAGGTGGCACCACCTGGGTCGGCGGTGGCACCACCCAGGGCTCAATCTCCGAGCTCTGGCTGGGCAGTGCAACCACCTCTAATAGAGGTGCAACCGCCTGAGCTCGGTCTTTGAGCTCTGGCAGGAGGTGCAACCGCCCTTGATAGGAGGTGGCACCACCCAGAGGCTCAGTCTTCGAGCTCTGCCAGGCGGTGCAACCGCCAAATCCTGGAATTTCAAGAATTGATAGTTTTGAGCTCGGAATTCAAACTGGGCTGGGGTACTAGTCATAGGTGCCCAGCAAGCCAATCATGTGAGTGATGGCACGTGTGACTTGATACAGAATCTTTTTGCTTATTATATTTTGGCATATATCACTTTATAACTATTGCATAAATGCATACATATATTGTGATGTCCTTGGATTTGTGCAATGGGAATCGGATCGTGATGAGATCACGATAATGAGATCAATTCACCTTTCAACACATATCCTAAATGATCCCGATCATAGGTTACTCGAGAGGGACATCGTGATAACCGGATAGACTGGTGTGCTGTATACCCGTCCATATGATGGATGCAGCTGGTCTCATAGCTGTTCGTGTAGGGACACTAGGGATACAGTATAGGTGCTCATTGGAGAATGAGTTCACTGATTGATCCGCTTACAGAATGCTGGATGGTTGATGATGCCTTATTGTCAGACAGCGATTCCGTAGTTCTAGTGGTGTATCTGGTCCTTAGACTTGAGACACCAAGGATGTCCTGTATGAGTGCTCCACTCTTTGATACCAGACTTATAGGTTTGGCTGTCCCAGATCTAGTACAGCTGGTCATTGGGAGTAGTAGTCGACCTTACGAGGGCTATTGAGTGTCGATAGAGGATCATCCACTCTCGGCGTCATGAGAGGAATATCCCATGTGTTCTTGCTCAGACAAATCCCTGGCCAGGGTCATCCGGGTTGAGAGAGAAAGAGTTCTCCGGGAGAATCCGATTAGAGCGTGACTCGAGTAGAAACCGTATGGGTCTGACAACACCATTCTCGATATACGGTCTCTGGGATATTAGATGGATGAGGGATTATAGGTACACAGTAACTGAGGACAGACAGGTCCAATGGATTGGATTCCCCTGTATCGTCTGGGGACTACGGCGTAGTAGCCTAGTACTTCCGTAGTCGATGAGTCAAGTGAATTATTACAGAGATAATAATTCACTGAGTTAGAAGGAGTTCTGATAGGTATGACTCACGGCCAACTCGATATTGGGCCTAGAGGGTCACACACATATGGTAGGCATTGCGATGAGTAGAGGTTCGGATATGAGATATCCGACGGAGCCCTTGTCTTATTGGATGCAGATCCAATACCCACTAGGGGAGGACCCATTAGGGTTTGATAGGGGACCTCTATAAATAGGAGGGATTTAGAGCCTCATAGGCTAGAGCCTTTGCTTGCCTTTCCTATTCTCCTCTTCCTCTCCACCTCAGATCAGGCCTGGAGTTTTTGAGGAGCGTCGTCGCAACCCTACTGTGTGGATCACCGCTAGAGAGGAGGACGCTTGACCTCCTTTACCCTCTCCTAAGGATCTGCAAGGAAACAGGGATATACGATCTCCCTAGGTAACACAATCTACTCTATACGCAGTTTCATGTTTCGCGGATTTTTGCGCACCAATCTTCGCACGACGACGAACATCTTTTTGGGAATCGGGGATTTTGTTTTCTTGTTCTTCCGCTGCGCATGTGATGTCGCCCCCATGATTTCCCAACAGTGGTATCAGAGCCAGGTTGTTCGTGTGAATGATTGGTTTTGAACTTTGTGTGTTGTGTTTAGGAAGAATATTGACGTCAAAATCGTTGACGCAAAAGCCAAAAAGGGCAGCAACAATTGTTGCCCTCGATCTACGTGTTGGGAAATCATAGGGGGCGACATCATATGCGCAGCGGAAGAACAAGAAAACAAAAATCCCCGATTCCCAAAAAGATGTTCGTCGTCGTGCGAAGATTGGTACGCAAAATCCGCAAAACACAAAACTGCGTATAGAGATTGTGTTACCTAGGGAGATCGTATATCCCTGTTTCCTTGCAGATCCTCAGGAGAGGGTGAAGGAGGTCAAGCGTCCTCCTCTCTAGCGGTGATCCACACAGCAGGGTTGCGACGACGCTCCTCAAAACTCCAGGCCTACTCTGAGGTGGAGAGGGAGAGGAGAATAGGAAGGGCAAGCAAAGACTCTAGCCTATGAGGCTGTGAATCCCTCATATTTATAGAGATCCCGTGTCAAAACCCTAATGGGTCCTTTTCCCTAGTGGGTATTGGATCTGCATCCAATAAGACAAGGGCTCCGTCGGATATCTCATATCCGAACCTCTACTCATCGCAATGCCTACCATATGTGTGTTACCCTCTAGGCCCAATATCGAGCTGGCTGTGAGTCATACCTGTCAGAACTCCTTCTAACTAAGTGAATTATTATCTCTGTAATAATTCACTCGACTCATCGACTACGGAAGTACTAGGCCACTACGCCGTAGTCCCCAGACGATACAGGGGAATCCAATCCATTGGACCTGTCTGTCCTCAGTTACCATGTACCTATAGTCCCTCATCCATCTAATATCCCAGAGACCGTATATCGAGCATGGTGCTGTCAGACCCATACGGTTTCTACTTGAGTCTCGCTCTAATCGGATTCTCCCGGAGAACTCTTTCTCTCTCAACCCGAATGACCCTGGCCAGGGATTTGTCTGAGCAAGAACACATGGGATATTCCTCTCATGATACCGAGAGTGGATGATCCTCTATCGACACTCAATAGCCCTCGTAAGGTCGACTACCACTCCCAATGACCAGCTGTACTAGATCTGGGAACAGCCAAACCTATAAGTCTGGTATCAAAGAGTGGAGCACTCATACAGGACATCCTTGGTGTCTCAAGTCTAAGAACCAGATACACCACTAGGACTACGGAATCGTTGTCTGACAATAAGGCATCATCAACCATCCAACATTCCGTAAGCGGATCAATCAGTGAACTCATTCTCCAATGAGCACCTGTACTGTATCCCTAGTGTCCCTACACGAGCAGCTATGAGACCAGCTACATCCATCATATGGACGGGTATACAGCACACCAGTCTATCCGGTTATCACGATGTCCCTCTCGAGTAACCTATGACCGGGATTATTTAGGATATGTGTTTAAAGGTGAATCGATCTCATTATCGTGATCTCATCACGATCCGATTCCCATTGCACAAATCCAAGGACATCACAATACATATGCATTTATGCAATAGTTATAAAGTGATATATGCCAAAAATATAATAAGCAAAAAGATTCTGTATCAAGTCACACGTGCCATCACTCACGTGATTGGCTTGCTGGGCACTTATGACTAGCAATCTCCCACTTGACCTAAAGCCAATCACCTATGTGTCTGATCCCCATCAGACCCCTGTGACGCTCAAAGACAATCTGAGACAATGGCTTTGTTAGTGGATCTGCAATGTTATCTTCGGATGGAACTCTTTCCACTGCTACATCTCCTCGGGTCACGATCTCTCTGATAAGGTGGAACCTCCTCAGAACATGCTTAGATTTCTGATGAGACCTAGGTTCCTTCGCTTGAGCAATTGCCCCGTTGTTGTCGCAATATAGGGAAATCGGCTCCTCACTATCCGGCACGACTCCCAAATCTGTGATGAACTTCTTCAACCAGACTCCCTCCTTTGCTGCATCTGATGCAGCAATGTACTCCGCCTCTATGGTCGAGTCAGCAGTGGTATCTTGCTTGGAACTCTTCCAGCACACTGCTCCTCCATTCAAGGTGTACACATACCCTGAATTCGACTTGCTATCATCGACATCAGACTGAAAACTTGAGTCAGTGTAGCCTTCAACCTTAAGGCTATTACCTCCATATACTAGTAAAAGATCCTTAGTCCTTCTCAAGTACTTAAGGATACACTTTACTGCTTTCCAGTGCTCCAAGCCTGGATCCGCCTGATACCTGCTCGTGACACTCAGAGCATGCGCTATATCAGGCCTAGTACATAGCATGGCATACATGATAGACCCTATTGCTGAGGCATAAGGTATCATATCCATGTTCGCCCTTTCTTCTGGAGTCTTTGGGGACATACTCGTAGAAAGCGTTATCCCATGTCTCATCGGTATGAGACCTCTTTTGGAATTTTCCATGCCAAACCTTTTGACAATAGTTTCTATGTACCTGGACTGGGACAAGCCAAGCATCCTTTTGGATCTATCTCTATAGATTCTAATCCCCAAGATATAAGATGCTTCTCCTAAGTCCTTCATGGAGAAGTGTCTAGATAACCAAGCCTTTATTGTGGATAGCATTCCTATGTCATTCCCAATGATGAGGATGTCATCCACATATAACACCAAAAAGCTAATAGCGCTCCCACTTACCTTTCTGTATACACAAGGCTCATCTTCGTTCTTAACGAAGTCATAAGATCTAATTGCCTCATCAAATCTTATGTTCCAACTTCGGGAAGCTTGCTTTAGTCCATAAATGGATCTAAGCAACCTACACACCTTATCTGGGCAGTTCTTGGACACGAATCCCTCAGGTTGCATCATATACACCTCCTCCTCCAGGTTCCCATTGAGGAATGCGGTTTTCACATCCATCTGCCAGATCTCATAATCATAGTGTGCTGCAATAGCCAATAGAATTCTGATGGATTTTAGCATTGCTACGGGTGAGAAAGTTTCGTCGTAGTCAACACCTTGCCTTTGACGATACCCCTTAGCCACTAGCCTTGCTTTATAGGTCTCTACCTTTCCATCTACTCCGATCTTTTTCTTAAAGATCCACTTGCAACCGATGGGTACAATACCTTCGGGTGCATCAACTAGGTTCCAAACCTTATTGGAGTACATAGAATCCATCTTAGAATTCATGGCTTCTTTCCACTTCCCGGAGTCTATACTCATAATAGCCTCCTCGTAGGTCTGAGGATCAATATCCTCTACATCCTCTGCTCTAATATGTCCCACATATCTCTCAGGAGGATGGGATACTCTATCAGACCTGCGTAAAGTTGAAACTTGTGTATTAGATACCTGAACAGACTTGGGCTGTAGAGTGGTGCTTGAGCTTGGTTCTCCAACCTCGCTCAATTCTATCATTCTCCCACTGTCTCCGTCAAGAATGTGTTCTTTCTCAAGGAACACTGCTCTCTTAGCTACAAAGACCTTTTGGTCCTCGAGATGATAGAAGTAATACCCACAAGTTTCCTTGGGGTATCCCA
The DNA here is from genome assembly GCF_036884655.1 of Musa acuminata AAA Group. Classification (NCBI taxonomy): domain Eukaryota; kingdom Viridiplantae; phylum Streptophyta; class Magnoliopsida; order Zingiberales; family Musaceae; genus Musa; species Musa acuminata. The sequence continues at coordinate 19,957,146 of NC_088357.1, read as the reverse complement.
CAAATTTACATTGCCCTGTCCTTGATTCTAACTTATCGGGGTTGTGTCTTTTAACATGGGCAGAGCAGCCCCAAATCTTAACTACTTTAAGATCAGGCTTCTTCCCTTTCCATATCTCATATGGTGTAGACACCACCGACTTAGTTGGAACTCTGTTCAGAAGGTAAGCTGCGGTTTCTAGGGCATATCCCCAGAATGAGATGGGTAGGTCAGCGAAACTCATCATGGACCGTACCATATCTAATAATGTACGATTTCTCCTTTCAGAGACACCATTGAGCTGAGGTGTATAAGGAGGTGTCCATTGGGATAATATCCCATGGTCCTTGAGGAAGTGAGTAAACTCTGTACTTAAGTACTCACCTCCTCAATCTGATCGAAGAGTTTTGATACTCTTTCCAGTCTAGTTTTCCACCTCATTCTTATACTCTCTGAATTTCTCAAAAGCCTCGGACTTGTACTTCATTAAGTACACATATCCATACCTTGAGAAATCATCAGTAAATGTAATGAAGTAGGAGTAACCTCCAATGGCATGAGTTGACATGGGTCCACATACATCACTATGTATGAGTTCCAACAACTCAGTGGCTCTCTCTCCAGTTCCACTAAATGGAGAGTTGGTCAGTTTTCCACGAATGCAAGGCTCACAAGTTGCATATGACACATAGTCGAATGGATCTAGATATCCATCATTTAGCAACTTTTGAATCCTTCTTTCATGGATGTGACCTAGCCTACAATGCCACAGGTATGCACTGTTCAACTCATCTCGTTTCCTTTTGGACATATTTATATTCATGATATGTGGAGTGGTGTCTAACATAAATAAACCATTATGCAATGTTCCTTTCGTGATGATCGTATCATCTAATAATATCGAACAACCATTGTTCTCAAAAACAAATTTATATCCACTAACTGTTAAACATGAAATGGAGATAATGTTTTTGATAATAGAAGGAACAAAATAACATGCATCTAATGCAATAAAAGCTCCACTAGGCAGATGTAGGGCGACCTCGCCAACAGCTAAAACAGCAACTTTTGCTCCATTACCCATCTTGAGGTCCATCTCGCCTCTCTCTAGTCTCCTAGGCCTTGCCAGAACCTGCAACGAATTACATATATGATAAGCACTACCGGTATCTAATACCCATGTGTTATCATAAGAGTCTGACAAATGGAGACCGATCATGAATGTACCTGAAGCTTCATCAAGCTTTTGTTTCGCCCTTTCTGCAAGGTACTCTTTGCAGTTTCTCTTCCAGTGCCCATCTTTACCACAGTGGAAGCACTGGCCTTTGTCCTTTGTTGGGTCTTTCTTAGCAACCTTTGCTTTACCTTGTTTGCCCTTGCCCTTTCCCTTCTTAAGGGACCTTTCTGCTTTCCTTTTCTTTCTGGTCTCACCAGTGTAGAGAACTGACTTCTCTTTCTTAATAGTACTCTCTGCCTCCCTCAACATATTGAGGAGCTCTGGGAGAGTCACCTCAAGCTTGTTCATATTAAAGTTCATTATGAACTGTGAAAAGGAATTTGGTAGGGACTGAAGCACAATGTCCACACACAAGTTATCCTCTAGGACCATTCCTAGACCTGTGAGTTTCTCTATCCACTCAATCATCTTTAGGACATGGTTCTGAACCGGTGTCCCCTCAGTCATCCTAGCGCGGAAAAGGCTCTTGGATATCTCATATCGTTGAGTCCTTCCCTATTCCTCAAACAACTTACGGACATGTAGGAGAATGGATCTGGCATCCATCTTTTCATGTTGTCTCTGTAACTCTGGAGTCATAGAGCCCAACATATAGCACTGAGCAAGAGTGGAGTCATCAATGTACTTCACGTAGCGAGCGATCTCATCCTCGCTTGCCCCTTCTTCGGGCGTAGGCATCACTGTATCAAGGACGTACACGATTTTCTCCGCTGTGAGAACAATTCTCAAGTTACGGAGCCAATCCGTATAATTTGGACCAGTGAGGCGGTTGACATCAAGTATGCCACGTAAGGGATTTGAAAGCGACATTTTCTGAAAATAAAGATGTAGCAAAAATGAATAACATGCAGATTTTGCAAGAAATAAACTATCAAGATATGGACTTCTATCTTAATATGCTCCCACTATTTTACTAACGAGTCACGCGACACCCTCAGCACGTGAAACGGAAGTCTCCGGCAGACTTCTAGTGGGGATCAGGATCCAATCAGCGTCTTAGTGTAACCTCGAGGGACTCGACCAATCACACTAAGCCTAAAAGGTAGACAACTCTTGCCAATCACAACTCCTTGTGATTCCCGTCCTGTTCGGCCTCCGAATCACCATGGCCTCGAGGGACTCGACCAACCATGATGCTCGGTTAAGTCAACACCTTCGTTACAAGATGAGTCTGATTTGATGATATACCCTCGAGGGACTCGACCAAGCATATCATGCCCTCAGGTCACCGGTGACATCTCTATGTCGTAAGCAAGATAGCGAATCGTGATATAGGTGAGTCTCGAGGGACTCGACCAACTCAACCTACACCGGGATTCGGTTCCTACTCATAACGATGGAAGGCCACGTGGGTCAATCTAATTGCCTCACGTTTACCGACTTAATATTATCGAGAGATGTTTCTATGATTTGGTCTCCTATTATGACATGTCACACATGTACATATTTAATATATATCTACATCGCATGCAAATATATATACATATCTAGTATGTGTATAAGCAATCACACCAGATGATCATGGACCACAACCTAATATGATTAGGCCCGAGCCAGTAGGCCTAATCACTCACATCAAGATCTATGTGTGCAACGGTGCATCTCCATGCCTTGTGATCGTCCATCTCGTCCTCGTTGGTTCCGTCGACATCTTGATGCATCTTCATGCATCACGATCGTCCGTCTCGTGGGTCCCGCTATGGCTTCCACGCTCCCGCTGCGCCTCCTCATGTGATTACAACTTAATCATAGGCACGCAGGCCCGACAATAAACGAGAAATATAATGGAGGTTCGCAGACCTCAATAATAATAATCACAAGTACACACATCACACGGTCCATGATCATCCGTCCACTCATCATACATCACATGTATAAATAATCGTCATTATGTAGGACTACTAGATAATAAAAATAATAATCAACTAAACCTTTTAATTAATTAATATTTTCTGAAATCAGGGATATATAGGGAATTTCTCAATTCCTAAGGGTATTTTCATAATTTGGACAAAAGACAGAAACTGGAATTTCTCAAATTTCGAGGGGCAAAACTGTCTTTTGCGCAGAAAACCCTAATACCCTTTCCCCTTTTCGCTGCTGCGCCGCCGCCGCCGCCACCCCGCTGGCGACGGCCTGTGCGGCGAGGGTGAGGGCACTGCCCTCGCCTGTAGGTGGCACGCCCGCTGGGGTCGCTGCCGTTGCAGGTGGGCGCCCCCGCGGGCGCCGCCGCCTTCGCGGGCGGTTCTGCCCGCGAGTCAGCGCCCGCAGGTGGTGCTGTCTCGCTGGCGGCCGCCCCTGCGGGGTTTTTGCCCGTGGGAGCAGCGGCCACAGGCGCCGCTGCCCTGCGGTGCCTCAGCCCGCGCTGCTGCCCCGCGGCGCCTCTGCCCGCGGGCTCAGTGGCCGCAGGCGCTTCTACCGAGCGGGCTCCCAGCCCCGCCGGCCGCAAGCCTGCTGCAAGCAGATCGCTGGCCGGCTACTGCAGGCACAGCGCTTGCGCATGCGCCGGCGCTGTGCTGCCTGGCTGCGGCTGCGGCTGGCTGTAGGCATGCAGATCGAGGGCAGCAACTGTTGCTGCCCTTCCTTGCTTTTGCGTCAACGATTTTGACGTCAATATTCTTCCTAAACACAACACACGCAGTTCAAAAACCAATCATTCGCACGAACAACCTGGCTCTGATACCACTGTTGGGAAATCATAGGGGGCGACATCATATGCGCAGCGGAAGAACAAGAAAACAAAAATCCCCGATTCCCAAAAAGATGTTCGTCGTCGTGCGAAGATTGGTGCGCAAAATCCGCAAAACACAAAACTGCGTATAGAGATTGTGTTACCTAGGGAGATCGTATATCCCTGTTTCCTTGCAGATCCTCAGGAGAGGGTGAAGGAGGTCAAGCGTCCTCCTCTCTAGCGGTGATCCACACAGCAGGGTTGCGACGACGCTCCTCAAAACTCCAGGCCTACTCTGAGGTGGAGAGGGAGAGGAGAATAGGAAGGGCAAGCAAAGACTCTAGCCTATGAGGCTGTGAATCCCTCCTATTTATAGAGATCCCGTGTCAAAACCCTAATGGGTCCTTTTCCCTAGTGGGTATTGGATCTGCATCCAATAAGACAAGGGCTCCGTCGGATATCTCATATCCGAACCTCTACTCATCGCAATGCCTACCATATGTGTGTGACCCTCTAGGCCCAATATCGAGCTGGCCGTGAGTCATACCTGTCAGAACTCCTTCTAACTAAGTGAATTATTATCTCTGTAATAATTCACTCGACTCATCGACTACGGAAGTACTAGGCCACTACGCCGTAGTCCCCAGACGATACAGGGGAATCCAATCCATTGGACCTGTCTGTCCTCAGTTACCATGTACCTATAGTCCCTCATCCATCTAATATCCCAGAGACCGTATATCGAGCATGGTGCTGTCAGACCCATACGGTTTCTACTTGAGTCTCGCTCTAATCGGATTCTCCCGGAGAACTCTTTCTCTCTCAACCCGAATGACCCTGGCCAGGGATTTGTCTGAGCAAGAACACATGGGATATTCCTCTCATGATACCGAGAGTGGATGATCCTCTATCGACACTCAATAGCCTTCGTAAGGTCGACTACCACTCCCAATGACCAGCTGTACTAGATCTGGGAACAGCCAAACCTATAAGTCTGGTATCAAAGAGTGGAGCACTCATACAGGACATCCTTGGTGTCTCAAGTCTAAGAACCAGATACACCACTAGGACTACGGAATCGTTGTCTGACAATAAGGCATCATCAACCATCCAGCATTCCGTAAGCGGATCAATCAGTGAACTCATTCTCCAATGAGCACCTGTACTGTATCCCTAGTGTCCCTACACGAGCAGCTATGAGACCAGCTGCATCCATCATATGGACGGGTATACAGCACACCAGTCTATCCGGTTATCACGATGTCCCTCTCGAGTAACCTATGACCGGGATTATTTAGGATATGTGTTTAAAGGTGAATCGATCTCATTATCGTGATCTCATCACGATCCGATTCCCATTGCACAAATCCAAGGACATCACAATACATATGCATTTATGCAATAGTTATAAAGTGATATACGCCAAAAATATAATAAGCAAAAAGATTCTGTATCAAGTCACACGTGCCATCACTCACGTGATTGGCTTGCTGGGCACTTATGACTTGCACTACGTGCATGAAGCGCAGCCGAAGGCAGGCAGCATAGCGCCGGCGCATGCGCAAGCGCTGTGCCTGCAGCAGCCGGTCGGTGGCCTGCTTGCAGCAGGCTTGTTGCCGACGGGGCTGGCAGCCCACGGGCAGAGGCGCTGTAGGGCAGCGGCGCGAGCTGCCGCAAGGAAGCAACGCCTGCAGCCGCAGGGCAGCGGCGCTTGCCGCCGCTGCTCCCGCGGGTGAAACCCCCCCCACAGGGGCGGCCGCCCGGCGGGACAGCACCCCATGCGTAGGCAGCGACAGTGCCGCCAGCGGGCGTGCCGCTTGTAGGCGAGGGTAGTGCCCTCATTCGCCGCACAGGCTGCCGCCAGCAGGGTGGCGGCGGCGGCGGCAGCAGCAAAGGATAGTAGGGCATTAGGGTTTTTTGGGAAAAAGATAGTTTTACCCCTCGGAATTTGAGAAATTCCAGTTTCTGTCTTTTGTCCAAATTATGAAAATACCCCTATAAATTCAGAAATTCCCTACATGTCCCTGATTTCAAAAAATATTAATTAATTAAAATGTTTAGTTGATTATTATTTTTATTATTATCTAGTAGTCCTACATGATGATGATTATTTATACATGTGATGTATGAAGTGTGGACGGATGATCATGGACCGTGTGATGTTTGTACTTGTGATTATTATTATTGAGGTCTGCGAGCCTCCATTATATTTCTCGTTTATTGTCGGGCCTGCGTGCCTATGATTAAGTTGTAATCACATGACGAGGCGCAGCGGGAGCGTGGTTGCGATAGCGGGACCCACGAGACGGACGATCGTGATGCATGGAGATGCATCAAGATGTCGACGGAACCGACGAGGACGAGATGGACGATCACAGGGCATGGAGATGCACCGTTGCACACATAGATTTTGATGTGAGTGATTAGGCCTACTGGCTCGGGCCTAATCATATTAGGTTGTGGTCCATAATCATCGGGTGTGATTGCTTATACACATACTAGATATGTATATATATTTGCATGCGATGTAGATATATATTAAATATGTATATGTGTGACATGTCATATTAGGAGACCAAAGCATAGAAACATCTCTCGATAATATTAAGTCGGTAAACGTGAGGCAATTAGATTGACCCACGTGGCCTTCCATCGTTATGAGTAGGAATCGATTCCAGGTGTAGGTTGAGTTGGTCGAGTCCCTCGAGACTCACCTATATCGCGATTCGCTATCTTGCTTACAACATAGAGATGTCACCGGTGACCTGAGGGCATGGTATGCTTGGTCGAGTCCCTCGAGGGTATATCATCAAATCAGACTCATCTTGTAACGAAGGTGTTGACTTAACCGAGCATCATGGTTGGTCGAGTCCCTCGAGACCATGGTGATTCGGAGGCCGAACAGGACGGGAATCACAAGGAGTTGTGATCGGCAAGAGTTGCATACCTTTTAGGCTTAGTGTGATTGGTCGAGTCCCTCGAGGTTACACTAAGACCCTGATTGGATCCTGATCCCCACTAGAAGTCTGCCGGAGACTTCCGTTTCATGTGCTGAGGGTGTCGCGTGACTCGTTAGTAAAATAGTGGGAGCATATTAAGATAGAAGTCCATATCTTGATAGTTTATTTCTTGCAAAATCTGCATGTTATTCATTTCTACTGCATCTTTATTTTCAGAAAATATCGCTTTTAAATCCCGTACGTTGCATACTTGATGTCAACCGCCTCACTGGTCCAAATTATACGGATTGGCTCCGTAACTTGAGAATTGTTCTCACAGCGGAGAAAATCGTGTACGTCCTTGATACAATGATGCCTACGCCCGAAGAAGGGGCAAGCGAGGATGAGATCGCTCGCTACGTGAAGTACATTGATGACTCCACTCTTGCTCAGTGCTATATGTTGGGCTCTATGACTCCTGAGTTACAGAGACAACATGAAAAGATGGATGCCAGATCCATTCTCCTACATGTTCGTAAATTATTTGAGGAACAGGGAAGGACTCAACGATATGAGATATCCAAGAGCCTTTTCCGCACTAGGATGACTGAGGGGACACCGGTTTAGAACCATGTCCTAAAGATGATTGAGTGGATAGAGAAACTCACAGGTCTAGGAATGGTCCTAGAGGATAACTTTTGTGTGGACATTGTGCTTCAGTCCCTACCAGATTCCTTTTCATAGTTCATAATGAATTTTAATATGAACAAGCTTGAGGTGACTCTCCCAGAGCTCCTCAATATGTTGAGGGAGGCAGAGAGTACTATTAAGAAAGAGAAGCCAGTTCTCTACACTGGTGAGACCAGAAAGGAAAGGAAAGCAGAAAGGTTCCTTAAGAAGGGAAAGGGCAAGGGCAGACCAGGTAAAGCAAAGGTTGCTAAGAAAGACCTAGTAAAGGACAAAGGCCAATGCTTCCACTGTGGTAAAGATGGGCACTGGAAGAGGAACTGCAAAGAGTACCTTGCAGAAAGGGCGAAACAAAAGCTTGATGAAGCTTCAGGTATATTCATGATCAGTCTCCATTTGTCAGACTCTTATGATAACACATGGGTATTGGATACCGGTAGTGCTTATCATATATGCAATTCGTTGCAGGTTCTGGCAAGGCCTAGGAGACTAGAGAGAGGCGAGATGGACCTCAAGATGGGTAATGGAGCAAAATTTGCTATATTAGCTGTTGGCGAGGTCTCCCTACATCTGCCTAGTGGAGCTTTTATTACATTAGATGCATGTTATTTTGTTCCTTCTATTATCAAAAACATTATCTCCATTTCATGTTTAACAGTTAGTGGATATAAATTTATTTTTGAGAACAATGGTTGTTCGATATTATTAGATGATAAGATCATCACGAAAGGAACATTGCATAATGGTTTATTTATGTTAGACACTACTCCACATATCATGAATATAAGTGTCTAAGAGGAAACGAGAGGAGGTGAACAGTGTATACCTATGGCATTGTAGGCTAGGTCATATCCATGAGGGAATGATTCAAAAGTTACTAAATGATGGATATCTAAATCCATTTGACTATGTGTCATATGCAACTTGCGAGCCTTGCCTTCGTGGAAAACGGACCAACTCTCCATTTAGTGGAACTGGAGAGAGAGCCACTCAGTTGTTGGAACTTATACATAGTCATGTATGTGGACCCATGTCAACTCATGCCATTGAAGGTTACTCCTACTTCATTAAATTTACTGATGATTTCTCAAGGTATGGATATGTGTACTTAATGAAGTACAAGTCCGAGGCCTTTGAGAAATTCAGAGAGTATAAGAATGAGGTGGAGAACCAGACTGGAAAGAGTATCAAAACTCTTCGATCAAATCGAGAAGGTGAGTACTTAAGTACAGAGTTTACTCAATTCCTCAAGGACCATGGGATATTATCCCAATCGACACCTCCTTATACACCTCAGCTCAATGGTGTCTTTGGAAGGAGGAATCGTACGCTATTAGATATGGTACGGTCCATGATGAGTTTCGCTGACCTACCCATCTTATTCTAGGGATATGCCCTAGAGACCACAGCTTACCTTCTGAACATAGTTCCAACTAAGTCGGTAGTGTCTACACTATATGAGATATGGAAAGGGAAGAAGCCTGATCTTAAGGTTGTTAAGATTTGGGGCTGCCTTGCCCACATTAAAAGACACAACCCCGATAAGTTAGAATCAAGGACAGAGCGATGCAAATTTGTGGGATACCTCAAGGAAACTTGTGGGTATTATTTCTATCATCTCGAGGACCAAAAGGTCTTTGTAGCTAAGAGAGTAGTGTTCCTTGAGAAGGAACACATTCTTGGTGGAGACAGTGGGAGAATGATAGAGTTGAGCGAGGTTGGAGAACCAAGCTCAAGCACCACTCTACAGCCCGAGTCTGTTCAGGTACCTAATACACAAGTTTCAACTTTACGCAGGTTTGATAGAGTATCCCATCCTCCTGAGAGATATGTGAGACATATTAGAGGAGAGGATGTTGAGGATATTGATCCTCAAACCTACGAGGAGGCTATTATGAGTATAGACTCCGGGAAGTGGCAAGAAGCCATGAATTCTGAGATAGATTCTATATACTCCAATAAGGTTTGGAACCTAGTTGATGCGCCCGAAGGTATTGTACCCATCAGTTGCAAGTGGATCTTTAAGAAAAAGATCGGAGTAGATGGAAAGGTAGAGACCTATAAAGCAAGGCTAGTGGCTAAGGGGTATCGTCAAAGGCAAGGTGTTGACTACGACGAAACCTTCTCACCCGTAGCAATGCTAAAATCCATCAGAATTCTATTGGCTATTATAGCACACTATGATTATAAGATTTGGCAGATGGATACGAAAACTGCATTCCTCAATGGGAACCTCGAGGAGGAGGTGTATATGATGCAACCTGAGGGATTCGTGTCCAAGAACTGCCCAGATAAGGTGTGTAGGTTGCTTAGATCCATTTATGGACTAAAGCAAGCTTCCCGAAGTTGGAACATAAGATTTGATGAGGCAATCAGATCTTATGACTTCGTTAAGAACGAAGATGAGCCTTGTGTATATAGAAAGGTAAGTGGGAGCGCTATCACCTTTTTGGTGTTATATGTGGATGACATCCTCATCGTTGGGAATGACGTAGGAATGCTATCCATAGTAAAGGCTTGGTTATCTAGACACTTCTCCATGAAGGACTTAGGGGAAGCATCCTATATCTTGGGGATTAGAATCTATAGAGATAGATCCAAAAGGATGCTTAGCTTGTCCCAGTCCAGGTACATAGAAACCATTGTCAAAAGGTTTGGCATGGAAAATTCCAAGAGAGGTCTCATACCGATGAGACATGGGATATCGCTTTCTACGAGTATGTCCCCAAAGACTCCAAAAGAAAGGGCAAACATGAATATGATACCTTATGCCTCAGCAATAGGGTCTATCATGTATGCCATGCTATGTACTACGCCTGATATAGCGCATGCTCTGAGTGTCACGAGCAGGTATCAGGCGGATCCAGGCTTGGAGCACTGGAAAGCAGTAAAGTGTATCCTTAAGTACCTGAGAAGGACTATGGATCTTTTACTAATATATGGAGGTAATAGCCTTAAGATTGAAGGCTACACTGACTCAAGTTTTCAGTCTGATGTCGATGATAGCAAGTCGAATTCAGGATATGTGTACACCTTGAATGGAGGAGCAGTGTGCTGGAAGAGTTCCAAGCAAGATACCACTGTTGACTCGACCATAGAGGCGGAGTACATTGCTGCATCAGATGTAGCAAAGGAGGGAGTCTGGTTGAAGAAGTTCATTACAGATTTGGGAGTCATGCCGGGAAGCGAGGAGCTGACTTCCTTATATTGCGACAACTATGGGGCGATTGCTCAAGTAAGGGAACCCGGGTCTCATCAGAAGTGTTCTGAGGAGGTTCTAGCTTATCAGAGAGATCGTAAACCGAGGAGATGTAGCAGTGGAAATAGTTCCATCCGAAGATAACATTGCAGATCCACTGACAAAGCCATTGTCTCATTTTGTCTTTGAGCATCACAAGGGTCTGATGGGGATCAGACACAAAGGTGATTGGCTTTAGGTCAAGTGGGAGATTGCTAGTCATAGGTGCCCAGCAAGCCAATCACGTGAGTGATGGCACGTGTGACTTGATACAGAATCTTTTTGCTTATTATATTTTGGCGTATATCACTTTATAACTATTGAATAAATGCATACATATATTGTGATGTCCTTGGATTTGTGCAATGAGAATCAGATCGTGATGAGATCACGATAATGAGATCGATTCACCTTTAAACACATATCCTAAATGATCCCGGTCATAGGTTACTCGAGAGGGACATCGTGATAACCGGATAGACTGGTGTGCTGTATACCCGTCCATATGATGGATGCAGCTGGTCTCATAGCTGCTCGTGTAGGGACACTAGGGATACAGTACAGGTGCTCATTGGAGAATGAGTTCACTGATTGATCCGCTTACGGAATGCTGGATGGTTGATGATGCCTTATTGTCAGACAGTAATTCTGTAGTCCTAGTAGTGTATCTGGTCCTTAGACTTGAGACACCAAGGATGTCCTGTATGAGTGCTCCACTCTTTGATACCAGACTTATAGGTTTGGCTGTCCCAGATCTAGTACAGCTGGTCATTGGGAGTGGTAGTCGACCTTACGAGGGCTATTGAGTGTCGATAGAGGATCATCCACTCTCGGCGTCATGAGAGGAATATCCCATGTGTTCTTGCTCAGACAAATCCTTGGCCAGGGTCATTCGGGTTGAGAGAGAAAGAGTTCTCCGGGAGAATCCGATTAGAGCGAGACTCGAGTAGAAACCGTATGGGTCTGACAACACCATGGTCGATATACGGTCTCTGGGATATTAGATGGATGAGGGATTATAGGTACACGGTAACTGAGGACAGACAGGTCCAATGGATTGGATTCCCCTGTATCGTTTGGGGACTACGGCGTAGTGGCCTAGTACTTCCGTAGTCGATGAGGCAATTGAATTATTACAGAGATAATAATTCACTGAGTTAGAAGGAGTTCTGACAGGTATGACTCATGGCCAGCTCGATATTGGGCCTAGAGGGTCACACATATATGGTAGGCATTGCGATGAGTAGAAGTTTGGATATGAGATATCCGACGGAGCCCTTATCTTATTGGATGCAGATCCAATACCCACTAGGGGAGGACCCATTAGGGTTTGACAGGGGACCTCTATAAATAGGAGGGATTCAGAGCCTAATAGGCTAGAGCCTTTGCTTGCCTTTCCTATTCTCCTCTTCCTCTCCACCTCAGATCAGGCCTGGAGTTTTTGAGGAGCGTCGTCGCAACCCTGCTGTGTGGATCACTGCTAGAGAGGAGGACGCTTGACCTTCTTTACCCTCTCCTAAGGATCTGCAAGGAAACAGGGATATACGATCTCCCTAGGTAACACAATATACTCTATACGTAGTTTCTTGTTTCGCGGATTTTTGCGCACCAATCTTCGCACGACGACGAACATCTTTTTGGGAATCGAGGATTTTGTTTTCTTGTTCTTCCACTGCGCATGTGATGTCGCCCCCATGATTTCCCAACATGGGGCCTATAAATACCCCACCTTTTAGCAATGATAGAGTAACCAAAAACCACCGAAATCCTGATCTTACTCTGTGATTTTTAGAGCTTAAAAGTGTTGTATGAGTTAGAAGTTCTCCTCCCTCTTTTCTTCCAAGTTATGATCTTTCAAGAGAGGAGAGAAAATTCTGTAAGGGTTGTCTCCTAAGCCCGTCAAAAGGAGTGAAACTATAAAAGGGTGGTTGACCTTCGCCTATTGAAGGAAGGCTTGTAGTGGACGTCAGTGACCTCATCAATGGAGGAAGCCAGAAGTGGATGTAGGTCAAGATTGACCGAACCACTCTAAAATTACGGTGCTCTCTGGTTTGCATTTACTTTGAGCATATTATCTTTACTGCAAACCTCCTTAATAGCTTACTACCTTCTGCACATTTACGATCGTGTTTCAAAGTTCAGTATTTTCCGAATCGGTGTTTAGACATAAATCAGTTTTATCGTACGAACATCATATTTCAGTTTGCGCTTACATTCTGATTTCCGTCATAACTGCAAACTGCCTTTATAGATTTGCTTTAACTGCATCTCGCTTGATCACAAGTTAAAGTGATTTATGAATCAGGTTTTCTATCGAAATCACTTTTATCGTACGAACGCAGTTTTAATCATCGAAAGTTTTCCGCTGCACTAATTCACCCCCCCTCTTAGTGCTCTTGATCATAACAATTGGTATCAGAGCGGGGTTAACTCTCAAATGGATTAAAACCTAAGAGAGATGGCATACGCCAGAAACCAAGAGGGCCATTCTATTACACGTCCACCCATGTTCAATGGGATGGACTACACCTATTGGAAGACCCGAATGAGGATCTTCCTTATTTCAATAGATTTTGAACTTTGGAATTTTGTCGAAAATGGATTTTCGAAGTCTTCTCTTCCAATGATCGATTGGAATGAATTGGAGAAGAAGACTTTCGCTCTTAATGCAAAGGCTATGAATGCCTTATTTTGTATGCTTAATAAAAATGAGTTTAATCGTGTTTCGGTTTGTGAAACCGCGTTTGATATTTGGCATACACTCGAAGTGACTCACGAAGGCACAAGTAGAGTGAAAGAGTTAAAAATCAATCTTTTGATACACTCTTTCGAACTTTTCCGAATGAATCCGAACGAGACTATTGGCGACATGTACACCCGTTTCACGGATGTCGTCAATGGTCTAAAAGGACTCGGCAAAAGTTTTTTGGATTTTGAGCTCGTAAATAAGATTCTAAGATCCCTTCCTAAGAGTTGGGACCCTAAAGTCACTGCTATTCAAGAGGCTAAACATTTAAACAACTTCCCTCTTAAAGAACTAATCGGGTCATTAATGACCTATGAAATGACTTGCAAGGCTCATGAAGAGCAAGAAGACATCCTTTCAAAGAATAGGAAGGATATGGCACTTAGAACTTTAGATGACCACTTGAGAGAAAACTCAAGTGATGAGGACTGTGACGATGACTTGGCACTTCTAACAAGGAAATTCAAAAAATTCATTAAGAGAAACAAGTTTAAAAATGACACAAAAAATAAACATGAACCCAAAAATGACCAAGTTATTTGCTATGAGTGCAAAAAGCTGGGACACTACAAAAGTGATTGTCCCCAAGCCAAGAAGAGAACATTAAAGAAGAAGGCGCTCAAAGCAACATGGGATGACTCGAGCGCGTCCGAAGAAGAGGAGTCCAACACCGAGCAAGTTGCTCATTACTCCTTAATGGCCATCGAAGAGGAGGTAACAAATTTAATTGATGCAGATTTATCATTTGAAGAGTTATTAAATGCCTTCTATGACTTATTTGATGAATGCAAGATTATTAGTAGAAAATACAAATTGCTAAAAAAGGAGCATGATAGTCTTACTTGTAATTTCGATAAGTTAAAAATTGAATATCATGATAGTTTAGGTTCTTGTATAAAATGCCATGATCTAGAAACTATCCAAAAGGAAATCTTGCTACTTAAGGACACCTTGAAGAAATTCGAGGTTGGTAGCAAGTCTATTAACATGATCCTTACAAACAAGGGTCATGTTCCCAAAAGAAGTGGAATCGGATTTGTGAGAAATCCTCACCAAAATCTAACCACCTTCATAAAAGACCCCATCCTACATGTTTGATACCAAAGCAAATGCAACTTTTGTTGCAAATATAGACACAAAACGTATTATTGTCCATTTAAGAAAATTAGTCCGAATAAATTAATTTGGGTTCCTAAAGGAACCATGATAAACTTTATGCAACATGACAAACAATGTAGATCAGTTTTTGAGGCACCCAAAAGTAAATGGGTACCTAAAAATTATCCTATCTTTTAGAAACGTAAACCATCCCAAGTTGGGAGCAAGAAATAATATCCTACTCTTTGGATTCTCGATATTCATAACCCGAGATCCAAAAAGAACACGCGATGCTCCCTAGCCTAAATAATAAAAAGAGGATTAGAAAATTAAAGTTACAAGAGCAATACAGATACAATCCTATTTGATCCCTCAGAATTGGAAACCCATGATTCTACCTTCACATATCCTCTGGATTTCCGAACCCATCAAATTGACTTGTTCATTACTTTCAAATCCAACTATATCATGAACTTACGTCTTGTAAGCAAAGTTTGTCATGGACTTACAAAGCTTACCAACTTGGATAATCTGTCATAAACATACGTACGACATTTGAAGTAGAGTATGCGCGTCACTAGATCTATCTTGATCGTGCAAAATTTCTCATCTTAAAATGAAAATTCTTACGTAATTACATAAGTAAAGTTGACTGCTCCACAAATAAAAATTCTTAAGTCAAAAACATTCAAATCAGACCACAGCAGTCAAAATGAGTGCTCACCGCCTGCAGGCGGTGGCACCGGCCCAGCTGGCGGTAGCATCGCCGGTTGTCACGAGTTGCAAGCGGTTGCACCGCCCCAGCCAGTGGTGTAACCGCCCGCAATCCTGCCCCCTTTTAAACCAAGCTAGGGCCGGTGGTGGAACCGACCCCAACTCACTCCCTTCCCCTCTTTACTCCTCGAAAGCTTCTCCACCTCCATTTCTCCCCTCTTAGCATCCCAAATACTCCTCATTTCAAAGCAAAAGATCAACAACTTCTCCTTCTCTTGAAGATCTCACTTAAGATATTCTCTAAGAAGCCTCTAAATTCTGTTTTTGATTCATTTACTCTTGCTCATTACTATCCTCTTAAATAATAGTAGTTATGGGCTCTAGAAGATCCTCAAGGGACAAGGGGAAGAGGAGATTAGTGGAAGACTTTGATCTTACCCTTTTCGATTCAAAATATCATGCTGAAAAATTTTCCTCTTTCGAATTTAGAAGTGTCAATAAGGGAAAACATGTATATTTAAATGAACTAAGAGACTTAGAGATGATCAAATGGTTTGCAAACCTAGATCTACTCCCTATTTTACAAATTAGTGAACCCATCTATCCAAGACTTGTTAGACTATTTTACAATAATCTACAAGTAGATGAAGAAGAAAGAATGTCTACCTATCTCTTAGGATAACACATCTCCATTACGGATAAATTCATTTACGACATGATAGGCATTCCTGTAAAAAATAGAGGACTTTATTTTAGAGGATCGTGGGACAATGAAACAATTGGGACGACATATGTTGAAGCCTTAGGAACAATTTTCGGTAATCCTAACTTAGTGATAGTTCCTAAAAGCTGTGAACATCTACTACCACTAAGCACTAAAGTACTTCATCATATCCTAACTAGCATCATTCTCCCTAAACAATACCATCATGATGAAGTAAGTCAAATGGAATTAGGAACCATGTATTTGATCATGAAAGGACATAACATCTGTTTTGGATACCTTATCCAACAAAACATGATAGAACTATCTAAGAGAGACATGATGCTTCCATATGGTGGTATAATCATTAGAATACTTAAAGCCTACGATATTCCAATCCTACCCGACGAAGAAGTGATGAAAGTAGATAGGTTTAGCATAATAAACAAAAATCTACTTCACCGATTGAGATGTGTTTATAGAAATGGTAATTGTGTTAGAATGCCTAGAAGAACCGATCCCTCTCAACCAGAACCAGAACCCGAAACACCAGTCTTTAGGGGCACTCAATCTCCTCTGATCTGTCCCTTTGAGGAAACACATCCATTTGAGCAAGCTCCTGCATCATCTATCGAAGACATTGGGATTCGGATGGACCGATTTGAACAAAGACAAGATCGGCTTGAACACCGGCAAGATCAAATCCTATCTGAACTGCAGCAAATTCATCGACAATTTAACTCTTTATTTAGGCACTTTAATTTTTCACCTCCTGAATAAGCTTGTATATATGGACACAATCACCTATTATTGTAACAATTATGCTGTTGTAAACTCTTTATATTACTCACCTTGATCACAATGCCTTGATGACTACTAATCTTTGATATGATTACTTGATGTATTAATTGGTGAGAATATGCAGGGTTATGTTGCTCAATCTCATTACTCATTGTCAGATTTCATGTTTCTATAATGCCAACTTTGAAAACCTTGTGTCTTGGTTTCCATGATAAATGTGATTTGAGAAAGTAATATAGCCATGAAATTAATGTGTCATTTCCATGATGTTAATGTGAATATTACCATGATGTTGATGTATTGCCATAATACTAAACATCAACTAGCTGATATTTTTACGAAAACTCAGGAAGAATAATTTGATTTCATTAGAAGAGAATTAGGAATGTTAATGTGTCCGAATGCATAAACTTGTTAAAATTATTATTCGGACTTTATTGATTGAATGATCAAATCACTTAATTGCCATTACATGCCTAAAATAACATGTTGAAAATTAATACAAAAATTTCCATAACAATGAGCATGTCTTCATGATTGTATAGTCTTGTCCGATTGCATGAAAGTGTTAAATTAATTTTCAGTTCCAATCGGATTTCATGAATACATTATTCTCTTTCGGACTTAATAAACATATGTCACATATAGTTTGATTCACATCATTGATTTTTGACAAATAGAATCATCTAGCAAATACATATCTTTTAGACTTATCATGTGAAAAATATTCTCTTTGAAAAATAAATTTGATGATTCCTTCTTATAAAAGGAAGATATTTTTATGTGCAAGGATTTGATTCACATAAATATCCTGATCCTTGTAAAGCATGCCTTAATATCCTATCGATTTGAACTACACAAATGACTTTCCTCCTTCATGCAAAAAGATAATAACAAATAAAAAGGAAGAAGTTTTCACTCTATAATCTTCATGTCATGTTTTTCTTGAGATGTTTGTATAATTTATATCCTATCACTCTATATAAATAAATGACATGAACCTACTTATGGCATCGTACGTATATTTAAAAGTTGTTTATATCGTTCTCCTTTCTGTTGATGACAAAGGGACAGAAATATATGAATTCATGCTATAAATGCCATATTATGTTGAAAGAAGCAGATATATGAGTATTGATGCTATGATTATGCCATGCTTGCATCATTAAAAATATATGAATTGATGATAACTATGATTGTCATATTTGCATTATGCCATGTTTGCTATGATTGCCATATTTGCATCATGTTAAGATATTAAGAACTTGCATCGTAATTTTACGTGTTGATATCTTACCATGTGATGAAATGCTATGATTGCTAAAATACTTGAAATGTGTGCATCATGTTAAGATATCAAAATCTTACTTCAAAATTTTATATGTTGATATCTTACCATATGATGAATTGCTATCATTACCATCATTCACATTTGAAATTTGAAAATGGATGTCAAGCCTTGACATCATACATCATTTTCAGAGAGATACATCATGATGGGAATCATGATGGGAGTATTGATAAGGTTAAATGATTTTAATGTTGAATCTCGTATTTTGATGATGAAACTACTTGATATATGTTTATGATTTAATCTGCGATTTGAGTAACGCAGGGTGCTTCGATCAGGATGAGACAATTAAAGCAGGAACATCATGTTGTACCGGAGGAACATGTCAGAAGATTGGACGTCGGGCCGGTGGATCGGTCGACGTATCGACAGAAGGCTTCGGGCCGTGGACTCGGGCATCGGGCCAAGAAGAGCGGGTATTGTGCCAAGGATATCGGAGTTGAGGAGTCAACAGGCCGATTGGGCAATAGGCTGCAGGAAAGGACGATGCGCCGAAGAATCGGACGAAGCGTCGAGGGACCAATGACATGCCAGACAACTTGGTTAATTGCTTAGGATTAATTGTCTCGATTGAAGTTTTGCTTTAATTGTGCAGGATTAACTATGATAACGATGAAGACATAAAGCGAAACAAAGTGTCGGAGTCAAGCGCGAAGGATTTGTTGCAAGTTCGAGAGTTCGACGGAAGTCCGAAGGTTCATCGGGAATGCTACCGGAACTAGCCAAGAATGAGTTGGGAGCTTGCTGAAGGATTTTTGGAAGCTCGCCGGAAGGTTCGTTGGAAGTTCACGGAGCTCGCCGAGAAAGATCGGAGCTTGCCGAAGAAGCTCGTTGGAACTCGCTAAGATCAAATCGTGAAGTTTAGGAGCTTGCCGGGAGTCCGCAGAATGGTTTCCGAGAGTTCATCGGAAGACCGCCGGAAGTTTGCCAGAAGCTCGCTAGAAGAAGTCTTGACTTGCGGACTTTGTAATAGCTTAGAAAATGTCTTTAAAATCATAGTTAGCACGTTAATTAGGGTTAGGATTAGGTGTTAATCCTATAACCCAAGTAGGGGCCAATTAGGCCCAAGTTCGGATTGGTTTGGGCCAAGTTTGGAGCCAAACCAAGTGAGCTGAAATAGTGAAAGAGGTGGCACCGCCAGGGTCAGAGGTGGCACTGCCCAGGAGAGGTTCTCCCAACGAAGCTGGGAGGTGCAACCGCCCCAACTAGGAGGTGCAACCGCCCAGGCTCAGTCTCCAAGCGAGACTGGGCGGTGCAACCTCTTCTGTCAAGAGGTAGCACCGCCAGAGCTCAAGTTTCGAGCTCTGCCAGGCGGTGCAACCTCTCCAGTCAGGCAGTGCAACCGCCTGAGCTCGGTCTTCGAGCTCTAGCAGAGAGGTGCAACCGCCCCTGACAGAGGTGGCACCGCCTAGAGGCTCAGTCTTCGAGCTCTACCAGGCGGTGCAACCTCTCCACTCAGGAGGTGCAACCGCCTGATCCCGGAATTCCGGGATTTGATCGTTTTGAGCTCCAAATTTGAACTGGGTTGGGGCCTATAAATACCCCACCCATTCAGCACTGAAAGAACAGAACACACACTCGAAATCTTGCTATCTTTCTGTGTTTCTTAGAGCTCAAAACTGTTAGTTCTCCTCTTCTATTCTTCAAGTTTGAGTTGTAAAGAGAGGAGAGAAAACTTCTGTAAGGGTTGTCTCCTAAGCCCGTCAAAAGGAGTGAATCTGTAAGAGGGTAGTTGGCCTTCGCCTATTGAAGGAAGGCTTCTAGTTGACGTCGGTGACCTCGTCGGTGGAGGAAGCCAAAAGTGGAGTAGGTCAAGACTGACCGAACCACTCTAAATCTCTGGTTTGCGTTTATTTTGAGCACTTTATCATTACTGCAAACCTCCTACATAGCTACTACTCTCTGCGCCTTTACGAACAAGTTTCTAAGTGCTGATCTTTCCGAATCTGCATTCAGACGTAAATCGGTGTTTTCATACATTACAGTTTACGTTTACGTTTTGATTCTGCAAAACTGTCTTCTGCGCTTTTACGAACGAAGTTTCTAAGTTCAGATCCCTTTAAAACTGCGTTTAGACGTAAACTGCGCAAACTGTGTTTAAACGTAAAATTGTGTTTTAGACGTAAACTACTTTTAAACGTAAAACTACGTTTAGACGTAAAACTGCGTTTAGACGCAAACTGCGTTTAGACGTAAAACTATGTTTAGACGTAAAACTGCGTTTAGACGCAAACTGCATTTAGACATAAAACTACATTTAGATGTAAAACTGTGTTTAGACGTAAAACTGCGTTTAGACCCAAACTGCACTACGCTTAGACGCAATCTGATTTTAGACGTAAACTGCGCTTAGACGCAAACTGCGCTTAAACGCAATCTGCGCTTAGACGCAAACTGCGCTTAGACGTAATCTGAGTTTAGACGTAAACTGCACTTAGACGCAAACTGCGCTTAAACGCAATCTGAGCTTAGACGCAAACTGCACTTAGATGCAAACTGCGCTTAGACGCAATCAGCATTTAGACACAAACTGCAAACTGCATAAATTGCGCTCAGACGCAAACTGTGTTTAGACATAAACTGCACTTAATCATAAGTAATCGTAGAATTGGCTTTTCCATCAAAATAGTTTTTATCGAACGAACGCAGCTTTTGTTTATAATCGCTGAAAGATTTCCGCTGCACTAATTCACCCCCCCCTCTTAGTGCTCTCGATTCTAACAATTGGTATCAGAGCAGGTATTTCTCATTTCGGATTTACCCCCGAGAGAAATGGCTCTTCAAGAGGGCTTTTCGGTCTTTCGTCCACCGTTCTTTAACGGATTGGACTACACTTATTGGAAAACTCGAATGAGAGTTTTCTTGATTTCTCTAAATCTGGATTTATGAAATATCGTTGAAAACGGTTTTCAACTTCCCTCTAAACCGATGAACGAATGGTCGGATTTAGAGAAGAAGTATTTTTCTTTAAACGCAAAGGCTATGAATGCCTTATTTTGCGCTTTGGACAAAAATGAGTTCAATCGGGTTTCTTTGTGCGAAACGGCTTTCGATATTTGGCGCACTCTTGAAATCACGCACGAGGGAACTAGTAGAGTCAAAGACTCGAAAGTTAATATTTTACTGCATGATTTCGAGCTTTTTTATATGAAACCAAGCGAAACCGTTGTTGACATGTACACCCGTTTTACGGATGTCGTCAATGGTTTAAAATTACTTGGTAAAAGCTTTTCGGATTTTGAACTCGTTAACAAAGTTTTGCGCTCACTTTCTAAAACTTGGGATTCAAAAGTAACTGCTATTCAAGAATCAAAAAACTTGAACCAATTTCCACTTGAAGAACTAATTGGTTCATTGATCACATATGAAATGACGTGCAATGCACGTGAAGAACTTGAGAACCACCTTCCAAAGAATAGGAAGGATTTGGGACATAGAACATTTGAAGACCACTCGAGCTTAAGCTCAAGTGATGGTGAACTTAAACAACAAATGAAACAAAAATTAAAAAGTAAAAAGAACGGAACTACTTGCTTTGAACGCAAGAAAAAGAACAAAAACTGGGATGAATCGAGCTCCTCCGAAAACGAGGAGAAAATCAAAGGCGAGGTGGCAAACTACGCCTTTACGCCTTTCGACGCTAAGGTAATCAAAATGCCTTTAATTTACTTCGAAATTACATGATGTTCTTCATGATGCATTTTTCTTTTTCTTTAAATTTTCTTAAAAATTACATTTTTAATAATTTAATAATATAAATGCAAAAATATGAATTGATATGTTTGCTATCACTAATGGTTGCTATCACTGATGCTTATATGTTTGCTATCACTAATGATGATATGGTTGCTATTACTGATGTTGATATGTTTGCTATCACTGATGTTGATATGGTTGCTATCACTGATGCTGATATGTTTGCTATCACTAATGATGATATGGTTGCTATCACTGATGCTATGATTAGGCCATACTTGCATCACTAAGAAATATATGATTGCTATCATTGCTATGATTAGACCATACTTGCATCACCATGTAATACATGATTGCTATCATTGCTATATGCCCTGTATCAAGATATCAAACAAAAATTTGTATCGTACGAGCTGATATCTTACCATGTGATGCAATGCTACACTTAAATATTCAAAATGTGTACATCATGAAATGATATCAAAATCTTGCTTCACAGCTTTACATGTCGATATCATGCCATATGATGAAATGCTACAATTGATGAACACTTGAAATGTAATCCTCTATCTTATTGATCTTTCAATAAATCTATGCTTGTCATACATGAATTTATTGAATGTAATTTTGAGGATGATTTCAGATTTGACAAATGCTTGATTCGTATTTACGACATAAGATACACTTTAAATATGAAACATGCTTCAATCATGTTAAATGCTTCAATCATTTTCTATCTCTAGAGTTCTCGATTTTGATGAAATACAAGTGATAAATTCATTTATGATATCTTGTAAATCACTTGAATTATGAATGAGTTTTTTTTTTGATGTGTTAAAAGAATCACTTAAAAAGAAAATGCTTTTCCCATCTTATCGAGATTAATGATTTCATGATATTTTGTGAATCTCGAAATTGATTTTGATGAAATAGTAATAACGTTATTCATGTTATGAATCTTAAAACAGATAATATGCTTCATGAAATAATATGAATACATGAAACACTTATGATATTCCGTGTATTCATAAAATATTTATCTCATCACCCAATTATTTCTTTTCAATATTCCTCAAGTGATGATATGAATGCATGAGATATTCATGAATTTATTTTGATGTATGCAAATGAGAAGTTTCGATCATGCATGGTAGGATGCAATGTGACAAATTAAGACCATGATGATTTGAAATATTGATGATTTGGAATCATGCATATAATAATGAGTTTATATGTTTTGAAAATGTGCATGTTTTAATTTGAAAATATAATGATGCACAAATGAGATTGATACTAACCTTTGTCATGATTTTAAAAAATTGATGTAAAGGGTTTTTTTTCCCTTCATTTTGACAATGACAAATGGGGAGATAGCTAGCTTGCACAATTCAAGAAGAAAGCAAAAATTGCACTTCTCAAAAGAGAAGAAATTGCTATCTTGAACATCACCAGGACATGCTATCTTGCCTATCTCAAGAAGCAAAAAGTTAACTTGCACATCTAGCAAAACTTATATTTCAAGAAGCAAGAGTTGCTTTCTTGAACATCTAACAATTGGATTTTCTTGATACATTATCCTCTTCCGAATTTAACAAGCATATGTCATATCAAGTTTAATTCACATCATTGATTTTTGACATATGGAATCATCTAGCAAATGCACTTATCATGTGAAAAATATTTTTCGAGAAACATATTTGATGATTCCCTCTTATAAAAGGAAGATATTTTTACATACAAGGATTTGACTCACTTACATATCTTAATCCTTGCAAAAATGAAGTGTGCTTTAATATCTTATCAATTTGAACTTCATATATGGCTTTCCTCCTTCATGTAAAAAGATAACAAATAAAAAGGAAGAAGCAATAAAAGCTATCTCCATGTCATGTTTTCCTCGAGAAGTTTGCATAATTGGTATCCTATCACTCACTGTTGGAAAATGACATGAACCAACTTATGGCATCGCACTTATATTTAAAATTTGCTTATATCGTTCTCCTTGTTGTTGATGACAAAGGGGGAGAAATATATAATTGATACTATGAGTGCCATATTATGAATGCCATATTATGATGAGATATCAAAAGCAGCATTCATATGAATAGGTGCTATGAATGACATATCATGTTAAGATATCAAGAACTTGAATCGCAATTTTACATATTGATATCTTAACATTTAATAATAGCAAACTTGCATGATGGTAACAATAGATATTATGTTTTTCATGCAATGAGTTGAACTTATATCACAAACACTTGATTGTGGTACTTCTCCTTTTTGTTGATGACAAAAGGGGAGAAGTATGTTGATGAAAGTATGTTGATGACATGACATGTGATGCATAAGTTTATGCATATGTTCATGATAACGTGTTGCAAGTATTCATGATGAATATTGCAATGACTTGAATTCAGTTTGAATTCAAGGTTCTATCAATATGGCATATTGATAGGGGGAGTTTGTTTAAACTCTGGGAGTTAAGGTTAACTCCGTTTATGATGACATGTTGCTTAGATTTTTGAATATAAGAGTTTCTATCAATATGGCATATTGATAGAGGGAGTTTGTTTAAACTCCGGGAGTTAAGTTTAACTCCGTCATCAAGTGGTTGTCATCATCAAAAAGGGGGAGATTGTTGAATCTCGTATTTTGATGATGAAACTACTTGATATATGTTTATGATTTAATATGCATTTTGAGTGACGCAGGGTGCTTCGATCAGGATGAGACAATTAAAGCAGGAACATCATGTTGTGCCGGAGGAACATGTCAGAAGATTGGACGTCGGGCCGGTGGATCGGTCGACGTATCGACAGAAGGCTTCGGGCCGTGGACTCGGGCATCGGGCCAAGAAGAGCGGGTATTGTGCCAAGGATATCGGAGTTGAGGAGTCAACAGGCCGATTGGGCAATAGGCTGCAGGAAAGGACGATGCGCCGAAGAATCGGACGAAGCGTCGAGGGACCAATGACATGCCGGACAACTTGGTTAATTGCTTAGGATTAATTGTCTCGATCGAAGTTTTGCTTTAATTGTGCAGGATTAACTATGATAACGATGAAGACATAAAGCGAAACAAAGTGTCGGAGTCAAGCGCGAAGGATTTGTTGCAAGTTCGAGAGTTCGACGGAAGTCCGAAGGTTCATCGGGAATGCTACCAGAACTAGCCAAGAATGAGTTGGGAGCTTGCCGAAGGATTTTCGGAAGCTCGCCGGAAGGTTCGTTGGAAGTTCGCGGAGCTCGCCGAAAAAGATCGGAGCTTGCCGAAGAAGCTCGTTGGAACTCGCTAAGATCAAATCGTGAAGTCTAGGAGCTTGCCGGGAGTCCGCAGAATGGTTTCCGAGAGTTCATCGGAAGACCGCCGGAAGTTTGCCAGAAGCTCGCCAGAAGAAGTCTTGACTTGCGGACTTTGTAATAGCTTAGAAAATATCTTTAAAATCATAGTTAGCATGTTAATTAGGGTTAGGATTAGGTGTTAATCCTATAACCCAAGTGGGGGCCAATTAGGCCCAAGTTCGGACTGGTTTGGGCCAAGTTTGGAGCCAAACCAAGTGAGCTGAAATAGTGAAAGAGGTGGCACCGCCAGGGTCAGAGGTGGCACCGCCCAGGAGAGGTTCTCCCAACGAAGCTGGGAGGTGCAACCGCCCCAGCCAGGAGGTGCAACCGCCCAGGCTCAATCTCCAAGCGAGACTGGGCGGTGCAACCTCTTCTGTCAAGAGGTAGCACCGCCAGAGCTCAAGTTTCGAGCTCTGCCAGGCGGTGCAACCTCTCCAGTCAAGCGGTGCAACCGCCTGAGCTCGGTCTTCGAGCTCTGGCAGAGAGGTGCAACCGCCCTGACAGAGGTGGCACCGCCCAGAGGCTCAGTCTTCGAGCTCTGCTAGGCAGTGCAACCTCTCCAGTCAGGAGGTGCAACAGCCTGATCCCGGAATTCCGGGATTTGATCGTTTTGAGCTCCAAATTTGAACTGGGTTGGGGCCTATAAATACCCCACCCACCCATTCAGCACTGAAAGAATAGAACACACACTCGAAATCTTGCTATCTTTCTGTGTTTCTTAGAGCTCAAAACTGCTAGTTCTCTTTCTATTCTTCAAGTTTGAGTTGTAAAGAGAGGAGAGAAAACTTCTGTAAGGGTTGTCTCCTAAGCCCGTCAAAAGGAGTGAATCTGTAAGAGGGTAGTTGGCCTTCGCCTATTGAAGGAAGGCTTCTAGTTGACGTCGGTGACCTCGTCGGTGGAGGAAGCCAAAAGTGGAGTAGGTCAAGACTGACCGAACCACTCTAAATCTCTGGTTTGCATTTATTTTGAGCACTTTATCATTACTGCAAACCTCCTACATAGCTACTGCTCTCTGCGCCTTTACGAACAAGTTTCTAAGTGCTGATCTTTCCGAATCTGCATTCAGACGTAAATCGGTGTTTTCATACATTACAGTTTACGTTTACGTTTTGATTTTGCAAAACTGTCTTCTGCGCTTTTACGAACGAAGTTTCTAAGTTCAGATCCCTTTAAAACTGCGTTTAGACGTAAACTGCGCAAACTGTGTTTAAACGTAAAACTGTGTTTTAGACATAAACTACTTTTAAACGTAAAACTACGTTTAGACGTAAAACTGCGTTTAGACGCAAACTACGTTTAGACGTAAAACTACGTTTAGACGTAAAACTGTGTTTAGACGCAAACTGCGTTTAGACGTAAAACTACGTTTAGATGTAAAACTGTGTTTAGACGTAAAACTGCGTTTAGACGCAAACTGCACTACGCTTAGACGCAATCTGATTTTAGACGTAAACTGCGCTTAGACGCAAACTGCGCTTAAACGCAATCTGCGCTTAGACGCAAACTGCGCTTAGACATAATCTGAGTTTAGACGTAAACTGCGCTTAGACGCAAACTGCGCTTAAACGCAATCTGAGCTTAGATGCAAACTGCGCTTAGATGCAAACTGCGCTTAGACGCAATCTGCATTTAGACGCAAACTGCAAACTGCATAAATTGCGCTCAGACGCAAATTGTGTTTAGACATAAACTGCACTTAATCATAAGTAATCTTAGAATTGGCTTTTGCATCAAAATAGTTTTTATCGAACGAACGCAGCTTTCGTTTTTAATCGCTGAAAGATTTCCGCTGCACTAATTCACCCCCCCCCTCTTAGTGCTCTCGATCCTAACATTTAACTTATCAATATGTCTCTTGAATTCAAAGGCTTTGAATTCAAGAATGACTTATCTCAATTATGGCACATAGATAGGGGGAGTTAAGGTTAACTCCGTTATCAATTGATTGTCATCATCAAAAAGGGGGAGATTGTTGAATCTCCGATTTTGATGATGACGTCAATTGTCATTTGTTATCTAATCCATATGTTGAGATAAGTGTATAGGATTAACTACGATAAAAGTAAGACATGCAGCAGGAGTTACGCCGGAGTCAAGAGTATGATCACGGTGTGAGTTCGAGAGTTCGACGGAAGTCCGGACGGTCGTCGGAGGTTCTACGGGAACAAATCCGAGAAGTCCAAGAGCTTGCCAAAAGAAGCTCATCGGAACTCGGCAAGTGGATCATCGCAAGTCCAGGAGTTTGCTGGAAGTTCGCAGGAGCATCACCGAGGGTTCATCGGATGATCGACGGAAGAAGCGATTGACGCACCGGAGCAAGTTGCAGTAAATGTCTTAAGAAAAATCGTAGTTAGCACAATGATTAAGTTAGAAATGGGAGGTGATCCCATTAACTTAATCTTGGGGCAATTAGGCCCTTAACAAACCCAAATTTGGCCAAATGGATCAGCCCATTCGGACCCAGATTTCTTGGCTAGAGGTGGCACTGCTTGGGTCGACGGTGGCACCGCCTAGGGCTCAGTCTTCGAGCTCTGGCTGGGCAGTGCAACCACCTCTGATAGAGGTGCAACTGCTTGAGCTCAGTCTCCAAGCTCTGGCAGGAGGTGCAACCGCCCCTAACAGGAGGTGGCACAGCCCAAAGGCTCAGTCTTCGAGCTCTGCCAGGCGGTGCAACCGCCAGACCCCGAAATTTCGAGAATTAATAGTTTTGAGCTCGGAATTCAAACTGGGTTAGGGCCTATAAATACCCCACCCTTTTAGTAATGACAGAGTAACCAAAAACCACCGAAATCCTGATCTTACTCTGTGATTTTTAGAGCTCAAAAGTGTTGTATGAGTTAGAAGTTCTCCTCCCTCTTTTCTTTCAAGTTTTGATCTTTCAAGAGAGGAGAGAAAATTCTATAAGGGTTGTCTCCTAAGCCCATCAAACGGAGTGAAACTGTAAACGGGTGGTTGGCCTTCGCCTATTGAAGGAAGGCCTCTAGTGGACATCGATGACCTCGTCAGTGGAGAAAGGCAGAAGTGGATGTAGGCCAAGATTGACCGAACCACTCTAAAATTATGGTGCTATCTGGTTTGCATTTACTTTGAGCATATTATCTTTACTGCAAACCTCCTTAATAGCTTACTGCCTTCTATGCATTTACGATCATGTTTCAAAGTTCAGTATTTTCTAAATCGGTGTTTAGACGTAAATCAGTTTTATCGTACGAACATCATATTTCAGTTTGTGCTTACATTCTGATTTCCATCATAATTGCAAATTGCCTTTATAGATTCGCTTTAACTACATCTTGCTTGATCACAAGTTAAAGTGATTTACGAATCATGTTTTCTATCGAAATCACTTTTATCGTACGAACATAGTTTTAATCGTCAAAAGTTTTCCGCTGCGCTAATTCATCCCCCCCTCTTAGTGCTCTTGATCCTAACATGCTTAGCAGTTCACCTAACTGCTTTCTGAGTTCTGCCAACTCTGGCGGGGGCATGCGATAGGGTTGTCTCACTGGAGGCTTTACTCCTGGCTCCAGCTCGATGTTGTGGTCCACGCCTCTGCATGGCGGAAGAGTCTTTAGCAACTCGGGTGGCATAATGTTAGTGAACTCTTTCAGGACATTCGCCACTATAGCAGGTTCATGAATGGCCTTTTCGTCGAGTGGCTCTAACTTTATAGTAGCCACGAATGTTAGTTCGCCTTTTCATACCCCCTTCTTCAGTTGTAATACCGATATCTATTGGGGGTCTTTGGTTACTCTCCAAGAAACAGGAACCACACAGGGGTTGTCACCCCTCATCATGCATAGGGTGTTTAGGAATGACATTGGCACCAACTTTGTCGCATTCATAAACTCCATTCCAAGGATCACTTGGAAGTCGTCCAATAGCACCGCCATCATGTTCGTGCTCCTGCTCCATGTTCCAATCTTGATGGGAACTCCCTTTGCCAACCCGGAGAGTCGCTTGGCCTCCGAGTTCACCGCCTTCATTCAACTTGGGCTCTTCTCCAAGATCAGCACAAGTCGCTTTGCTTCTCGATCGGCAATAAAGTTGTGGGTAGCACCCATGTCCACCATTGCACGGGTCATTTGGCCATTTAGCTTGATGTCTACGTACATCAGCTCACCACTTCCTGCTTTTTGTAGCTTTGTCTTCGTGTTCTCCCACACTTAACCCCGTATGGCATTCAACAAACGTATTGCTCCCATCCTAGGTCCTTGCGACTCCTCGCCGTCGTTGCTGGATTTAGAACTACTCGAACTAAGAGCAACAGCCTTGCCCTTATCTGATTTGGGGGGATGGATGAGAGCTGTTAAAGCATTGAGTGCCTGTTTTTGTGGGCACTCCCTCACCATGTGCGGCCCTCCACACAAGAAGCATCCGCCAAGTTTCGGGGCCTTGCCTTTCGGGCTTGGCTCTTTGTGGGAACTCCTCTTCTTTTGTTCGCTCCCGAGCTCCTTCCCTCGAGAATATTTTGGAGGGCGATTGCTTGAAGATTGCTTCTTTCTTCCTGAGTATTTAGAGGAAACTGTTGGGAAATCATGGGGGCGACATCATATGCGCAGCGGAAGAACAAGAAAACAAAAATCCCCGATTCCTAAAAAGATGTTCGTCGTCGTGCGAAGATTGGTGCGCAAAATCCACAAAACACAAAACTGCGTATAGAGATTGTGTTACCTAGGGAGATCGTATATCCCTGTTTCCTTGCAGATCCTCAGGAGAGGGTGAAGGAGGTCAAGCGTCCTCCTCTCTAGCGGTGATCCACACAGCAGGGTTGCGACGACGCTCCTCAAAACTCCAGGCCTACTCTGAGGTGGAGAGGGAGAGGAGAATAGGAAGGGCAAGCAAAGACTCTAGCCTATGAGGCTGTGAATCCCTCCTATTTATAGAGATCCCGTGTCAAAACCCTAATGGGTCCTTTCCCTAGTGGGTATTGGATCTGCATCCAATAAGACAAGGGCTCCGTCGGATATCTCATATCCGAACCTCTACTCATCGCAATGCCTACCATATGTGTGTGACCCTCTAGGCCCAATATCGAGCTGGCCGTGAGTCATACCTGTCAGAACTCCTTCTAACTAAGTGAATTATTATCTCTGTAATAATTCACTCGACTCATCGACTACGGAAGTACTAGGCCACTACGCCGTAGTCCCCAGACGATACAGGGGAATCCAATCCATTGGACCTGTCTGTCCTCAGTTACCATGTACCTATAGTCCCTCATCCATCTAATATCCCAGAGACCGTATATCGAGCATGGTGCTGTCAGACCCATACGGTTTCTACTTGAGTCTCGCTCTAATCGGATTCTCCCGGAGAACTCTTTCTCTCTCAACCCGAATGACCCTGGTCAGGGATTTGTCTGAGCAAGAACACATGGGATATTCCTCTCATGATACCGAGAGTGGATGATCCTCTATCGACACTCAATAGCCCTCGTAAGGTCGACTACCACTCCCAATGACCAGCTGTACTAGATCTGGGAACAGCCAAACCTATAAGTCTGGTATCAAAGAGTGGAGCACTCATACAGGACATCCTTGGTGTCTCAAGTCTAAGAACCAGATACACCACTAGGACTACGGAATCGTTGTCTGACAATAAGGCATCATCAACCATCCAGTATTCCGTAAGCGGATCAATCAGTGAACTCATTCTCCAATGAGCACCTGTACTGTATCCCTAGTGTCCCTACACGAGCAGCTATGAGACCAGCTGCATCCATCATATGGACGGGTATACAGCACACCAGTCTATCCGGTTATCACGATGTCCCTCTCGAGTAACCTATGACCGGGATTATTTAGGATATGTGTTTAAAGGTGAATCGATCTCATTATAGTGATCTCATCACGATCCGATTCCCATTGCACAAATCCAAGGACATCACAATACATATGCATTTATGCAATAGTTATAAAGTGATATACGCCAAAAATATAATAAGCAAAAAGATTCTGTATCAAGTCACACGTGCCATCACTCACATGATTGGCTTGCTGGGCACCTATGACTAGCATCTCCCACTTGACCTAAAGCCAATCACCTATGTGTCTGATCCCCATCAGACTCCTGTGACGCTCAAAGACAATCTGAGACAACGGCTTTGTCAATGGATCTGCAATGTTATCTTCAGATGGAACTCTTTCCACTGCTACATCTCCTCGGGTTACGATCTCTCTTAAAAGCTGGAACCTCCTCAGAACACTTCTGATGAGACCTGGGTTCCCTTATTTGAGTAATCACCCCATAGTTGTCGCAATATAAGGAAGTCGACTTGTCGCTATTTGTATCGACTCCCAAATCTGTGATGAACTTCTTCACCCAGACTCCCTCTTTTGCTGCATCCGATACAGCAATGTACTCCGCCTTTGTGGTCGAGTCAGCAGTGGTATCTTGCTTGGAACTCTTCCAGCACACTGCTCCTCCATTCAAGGTGTACACATACCCTGAATTTGACTTCCTATCATCGACATCAGACTGAAAACTTGAGTCAGTGAAGCCTTCAACCTTAAGGCTATTACCTCCATATACTAGCAAAAGATTCTTAGTCCTTCTCAAGTACTTAAGGATACACTTTACTGCTTTCCAGTGCTCCAAGCCTGGATCCGCCTGATACCTGCTCGTGACACTCAGAGCATGCGCTATATCAGGCCTAGTACATAGCATGGCATACATGATAGACCCTATTGCTGAGGCATAAGGTATCATATCCATGTTCGCCCTTTCTTCTGGAGTCTTTAGGGAAATACTCGTAGAAAGCGATATCCCATGTCTCATCGGTATGAGACCTCTCTTGGAATTTTCCATGCCAAACCTTTTGACAATAGTTTCTATGTACCTGGACTGGGACAAGCCAAGCATCCTTTTGGATCTATCTCTATAGATTCTAATCCCCAAGATATAAGATGCTTCTCCTAAGTCCTTCATGGAGAAGTGTCTAGATAACCAAGCCTTTATTGTGGATAGCATTCCTATGTCATTCCCAATGATGAGGATGTCATCCACATATAACACCAAAAAGCTAATAGCGCTCCCACTTACCTTTCTGTATACATAAGGCTCATCTTCGTTCTTAACGAAGTCATAAGATCTGATTGCCTCATCAAATCTTATGTTCCAACTTCGGGAAGCTTGCTTTAGTCCATAAATGGATCTAAGCAACCTACACACCTTATCTGGGCAGTTCTTGGACACGAATCCCTCAGGTTGCATCATATACACCTCCTCCTCCAGGTTCCCGTTGAGGAATGCGATTTTCACATCCATCTGCCAGATCTCATAATCATAGTGTGCTGCAATAGCCAATAGAATTCTGATGGATTTTAGCATTGCTACGGGTGAGAAAGTTTCGTCGTAGTCAACACCTTGCCTTTGACGATACCCCTTAGCCACTAGCCTTGCTTTATAGGTCTCTACCTTTCCATCTACTCCGATCTTTTTCTTAAAGATCCACTTGCAACCGATGGGTACAATACCTTCGGGTGCATCAACTAGGTTCCAAACCTTATTGGAGTACATAGAATCCATCTCAGAATTCATGGCTTCTTTCCACTTCCCGGAGTCTATACTCATAATAGCCTCCTCGTAGGTCTGAGGATCAATATCCTCTACATCCTCTGCTCTAATATGTCCCACATATCTCTCAGGAGGATGGGATACTCTATCAGACCTGCGTAAAGTTGAAACTTATGTATTAGATACCTGAACAGACTCGGGCTGTAGAGTGGTGCTTGAGCTTGGTTCTCCAACCTCGCTCAATTCTATCATTCTCCCACTGTCTCCGT
Source organism: Musa acuminata AAA Group (assembly GCF_036884655.1). NCBI lineage: Eukaryota > Viridiplantae > Streptophyta > Magnoliopsida > Zingiberales > Musaceae > Musa > Musa acuminata. The sequence goes on along the minus strand of NC_088357.1, from coordinate 19,924,158 downwards.
CAAGAATGTGTTCCTTCTCAAGGAACACTGCTCTCTTAGCTACAAAGACCTTTTGGTCCTCGAGATGATAGAAGTAATACCCACAAGTTTCCTTGGGGTATCCCACAAATTTACATCGCCCTGTCCTTGATTCTAACTTATCGGGGTTGTGTCTTTTAACATGGGCAGAGCAGCCCCAAATCTTAACTACTTTAAGATCAGGCTTCTTCCCTTTCCATATCTCATATGGTGTAGACACCACCGACTTAGTTGGAACTCTGTTCAGAAGGTAAGCTGCGGTTTCTAGGGCATATCCCCAGAATGAGATGGGTAGGTCAGCGAAACTCATCATGGACCGTACCATATCTAATAATGTACGATTTCTCCTTTCAGAGACACCATTGAGCTGAGGTGTATAAGGAGGTGTCCATTGGGATAATATCCCATGGTCCTTGAGGAAGTGAGTAAACTCTGTACTTAAGTACTCACCTCCTCGATCTGATCGAAGAGTTTTGATACACTTTCCAGTCTGGTTTTCCACCTCATTCTTATACTCTCTGAATTTCTCAAAGGCCTCGGACTTGTACTTCATTAAGTACACATATCCATACCTTGAGAAATCATCAGTAAATGTAATGAAGTAGGAGTAACCTCCAATGGCATGAGTTGACATGGGTCCACATACATCACTATGTATGAGTTCCAACAACTCAGTGGCTCTCTCTCCAGTTCCACTAAATGGAGAGTTGGTCAATTTTCCACGAATGCAAGGCTCACAAGTTGCATATGACACATAGTCGAATGGATCTAGATATCCATCATTTAGCAACTTTTGAATCCTTCTTTCATGGATGTGACCTAGCCTACAATGCCACAGGTATGCACTGTTCAACTCATCTCGTTTCCTTTTGGACATATTTATATTCATGATATGTGGAGTGGTGTCTAACATAAATAAACCATTATGCAATGTTCCTTTCGTGATGATCTTATCATCTAATAATATCGAACAACCATTGTTCTCAAAAACAAATTTATATCCACTAACTGTTAAACATGAAATGGAGATAATGTTTTTGATAATAGAAGGAACAAAATAACATGCATCTAATGCAATAAAAGCTCCACTAGGCAGATGTAGGGCGACCTCGCCAACAGCTAAAACAGCAACTTTTGCTCCATTACCCATCTTGAGGTCCATCTCGCCTCTCTCTAGTCTCCTAGGCCTTGCCAGAACCTGCAACGAATTACATATATGATAAGCACTACCGGTATCTAATACCCATGTGTTATCATAAGAGTCTGACAAATGGAGACCGATCATGAATGTACCTGAAGCTTCATCAAGCTTTTGTTTCGCCCTTTCTGCAAGGTACTCTTTGCAGTTTCTCTTCCAGTGCCCATCTTTACCACAGTGGAAGTATTGGCCTTTGTCCTTTACTGGGTCTTTCTTAGCAACCTTTGCTTTACCTTGTTTGCCCTTGCCCTTTCCCTTCTTAAGGGACCTTTCTGCTTTCCTTTTCTTTTTGGTCTCACCAGTGTAGAGAACTGGATTCTCATTCTTAATAGTACTCTCTGCCTCCCTCAACATATTGAGGAGCTCTGGGAGAGTCACCTCAAGCTTGTTCATATTAAAATTCATTATGAACTGTGAAAAGGAATCTGGTAGGGACTGAAGCATAATGTCCACACAAGTTATCCTCTAGGACCATTCCTAGACCTATGAGTTTCTTTATCCACTCAATCATCTTTAGGACATGGTTCTGAACCGGTGTCCCCTCAGTCATCCTAGCGCGGAAAAGGCTCTTGGATATCTCATATCGTTGAGTCCTTCCCTGTTCCTCAAACAATTTACGGACATGTAGGAGAATGGATCTGGCATCCATCTTTTCATGTTGTCTCTGTAACTCTGGAGTCATAGAGCCCAACATATAGCACTGAGCAAGAGTGGAGTCATCAATGTACTTCACGTAGCGAGCGATCTCATCCTCGCTTGCCCCTTCTTCAGGCGTAGGCATCACTGTATCAAGGACGTACACGATTTTCTCCGCTGTGAGAACAATTCTCAAGTTACGGAGCCAATCCGTATAATTTGGACCAGTGAGGCGGTTGACATCAAGTATGCCACGTAAGGGATTTGAAAGCGACATTTTCTAAAAATAAAGATGTAGCAGAAATGAATAACATGCAGATTTTGCAAGAAATAAACAATCAAGATATGGACTTCTATCTTAATATGCTCCCACTATTTTACTAACGAGTCACGCGACACCCTCAGCACGTGAAACGGAAGTCTCCGGCAGACTTCTAGTGGGGATCAGGATCCAATCAGCGTCTTAGTGTAACCTCGAGGGACTCGACCAATCACACTAAGCCTAAAAGGTAGACAACTCTTACCGATCATAACTCCTTGTGATTCCCGTCCTGTTCGGCCTCCGAATCACCATGGCCTCGAGGGACTCGACCAACCATGATGCTCGGTTAAGTCAACACCTTCGTTACAAGATGAGTCTGATTTGATGATATACCCTCGAGGGACTCGACCAAGCATATCATGCCCTCAGGTCACCGGTGACATCTCTATGTCGTAAGCAAGATAGCGAATCGCGATATAGGTGAGTCTCGAGGGACTCGACCAACTCAACCTACACCGGGATTCGGTTCCTACTCATAACGATGGAAGGCCACGTGGGTCAATCTAATTGCCTCACGTTTACCGACTTAATATTATCGAGAGATGTTTCTATGATTTGGTCTCCTATTATGACATGTCACACATGTACATATTTAATATATATCTACATCGCATGCAAATATATATACATATCTAGTATGTGTATAAGCAATCACACCAGATGATCATGGACCACAACCTAATATGATTAGGCCCGAGCCAGTAGGCCTAATCACTCACATCAAGATCTATGTGTGCAACGGTGCATCTCCATGCCTTGTGATCGTCCATCTCGTCCTCGTTGGTTCCGTCGACATCTTGATGCATCTTCATGCATCACGATCGTCCGTCTCGTGGGTCCCGCTATGGCTTCCACGCTCCCGCTGCGCCTCCTCATGTGATTACAACTTAATCATAGGCACGCAGGCCCGACAATAAACGAGAAATATAATGGAGGTTCGCAGACCTCAATAATAATAATCACAAGTACACACATCACACAGTCCATGATCATCCGTCCACTCATCATACATCACATGTATAAATAATCGTCATTATGTAGGACTACTAGATAATAAAAATAATAATCAACTAAACCTTTTAATTAATTAATATTTTCTGAAATCAGGGATATATAGGGAATTTCTCAATTCCTAAGGGTATTTTCGTAATTTGGACAAAAGACAGAAACTGGAATTTCTCAAATTCCGAGGGGCAAAACTGTCTTTTGCGCAGAAAACCCTAATACCCTTTCCCCTTTTCGCTGCTGCGCCGCCGCCGCCGCCACCCTGCTAGCGGCGGCCTGTGCGGCGAGGGCGAGGGCACTGCCCTCGCTTGCAGGTGGCACGCCCGCTGGGGTCGCTGCCGCTGCAGGTGGGCGCCCCCGCGGGCGCCGCCGCCTTCGCGGGCGGTTCTGCCCGCGAGTCAGCGCCCGCAGGTGGTGCTGTCTCGCTGGCGGCCGCCCCTGCGGGGTTTTTGCCCGTGGGAGCAGCGGCCACAGGCGCCGCTGTCCTGCGGTGCCTCAGCCCGCGCTGCTGCCCCGTGGCGCCTCTGCCCGCGGGCTCAGTGGCCGCAGGCGCTTCTACCGAGCGGGCTCCCAGCCCCGCCGGCCGCAAGCCTGCTGCAAGCAGATCGCCGGCCGGCTACTGCAGGCACAGCGCTTGCGCATGCGCCGGCGCTGTGTTGCCTGGCTGCGGCTGCGGCTGGCTGCAGGCATGCAGATCGAGGGCAGCAACTGTTGCTGCCCTTCCTTGCTTTTGCGTCAACGATTTTGACGTCAATATTCTTCCTAAACACAACACACGCAGTTCAAAAACCAATCATTCGCACGAACAACCTGGCTCTGATACCACTGTTGGGAAATCATGGGGGCGACATCATATGCGCAGCGGAAGAACAAGAAAACAAAAATCCCCGATTCCCAAAAAGATGTTCGTCGTCGTGCGAAGATTGGTGCGCAAAATCCGCAAAACACAAAACTGCGTATAGAGATTGTGTTACCTAGGGAGATCGTATATCCCTGTTTCCTTGCAGATCCTCAAGAGAGGGTGAAGGAGGTCAAGCATCCTCCTCTCTAGCGGTGATCCACACAGCAGGGTTGCGACGACGCTCCTCAAAACTCCAGGCCTACTCTGAGGTGGAGAGGGAGAGGAGAATAGGAAGGGCAAGCAAAGACTCTAGCCTATGAGGCTGTGAATCCCTCCTATTTATAGAGATCCCGTGTCAAAACCCTAATGGGTCCTTTCCCTAGTGGGTATTGGATCTGCATCCAATAAGACAAGGGCTCCGTCGGATATCTCATATCCGAACTTCTACTCATCGCAATGCCTACCATATGTGTGTGACCCTCTAGGCCCAATATCGAGCTGGCCGTGAGTCATACCTGTCAGAACTCCTTCTAACTAAGTGAATTATTATCTCTGTAATAATTCACTCGACTCATCGACTACGGAAGTACTAGGCCACTACGCCGTAGTCCCCAGACGATACAGGGGAATCCAATCCATTGGACCTGTCTGTCCTCAGTTACCATGTACCTATAGTCCCTCATCCATCTAATATCCCAGAGACCGTATATCGAGCATGGTGCTGTCAGACCCATACGGTTTCTACTTGAGTCTCGCTCTAATCGGATTCTCCCGGAGAACTCTTTCTCTCTCAACCCGAATGACCCTGGCTAGGGATTTGTCTGAGCAAGAACACATGGGATATTCCTCTCATGATACCGAGAGTGGATGATCCTCTATCGACACTCAATAGCCCTCGTAAGGTCGACTACCACTCCCAATGACCAGCTGTACTAGATCTGGGAACAGCCAAACCTATAAGTCTGGTATCAAAGAGTGGAGCACTCATACAGGACATCCTTGGTGTCTCAAGTCTAAGAACCAGATACACCACTAGGACTACGGAATCGTTGTCTGACAATAAGGCATCATCAACCATCCAGCATTCCGTAAGCGGATCAATCAGTGAACTCATTCTCCAATGAGCACCTGTACTGTATCCCTAGTGTCCCTACACGAGCAGCTATGAGACCAGCTGCATCCATCATATGGACGGGTATACAGCACACCAGTCTATCCGGTTATCACGATGTCCCTCTCGAGTAACCTATGACCGGGATTATTTAGGATATGTGTTTAAAGGTGAATCGATCTCATTATCGTGATCTCATCACGATCCGATTCCCATTGCACAAATCCAAGGACATCACAATACATATGCATTTATGCAATAGTTATAAAGTGATATACGCCAAAAATATAATAAGCAAAAAGATTCTGTATCAAGTCACACGTGCCATCACTCACGTGATTGGCTTGCTGGGCACCTATGACTAGCAGAAACAAAGTCAGTGAGCCTTTCCGCGGAAGCAATTACCCCGATCAAATCAGCAACATTCCTTCGATGTAGTTCCTATTGCGCCCATGGCTTCAAACTATCGAGGAAGCTGAATAGCTTATCCTTCTTGGACATGTCCTGGATGTCCAGCATTAATGCAGAAAATTGCTTCACGTAGTCTCGAATGGAAGCATTTTGGCAGAGTTGTCTCAATTTCCTTCTTGCGACGAACTCAGTGTTCTCCGGTAGGAACTGAGTTCTTAACTCTCGCTTTAAGTCCTCCCATATGTCAACTCGACACCGACCTTGTTGGATCTCCTCCCAATGAGTTCGCCACCAAAGTTTTCCATCTCTGTTCAGATACATGGTCGCTATAAAAACTTTGGTTTCTTCAGAATCAGGCCTTGTAGCTCGGAAGTATTGTTCCAAATCGAATAGGAAATTCTCGAGCTCTTTTGTATCTCTGGCCCCTCCATAACCATGAGGCTCGGGTGCCCTCAAGTTTTGTGATGGCGCAACATGGGTGTTGCTTCCTCCCGTATTTAGTGCCCTTGTGAACATAAACACCCTTGAAGTGAGTTCCGCCATAACTTCTTACAGGTGTTGCACGGAATCTTTGGTGTCATTTGACAATCGGTCGACTAGGGCCTTAACTTTATCGATCCTGGACTTCGCTTCTTCTTGCGAGCTCTCTACCCCAACAAGCCTTCGTTGGCCATGGTAGAGTTCCTCCAAGCTCGCTTTGAGAACATCCAAGCGGGTTTCCACCGTTGTGAGTCTCTCCTTATAACTCTTTTTCCCAATTGGTGCTCCAGATTGCGCCTCCTCCGCTCGCGGAGAGTAGCCAACTTCTCGCTCATCATGTTCCCTACCGCGCTCCTCCTGAACAGCTCCAACAACATGCGAACGAATGTGCACTTGCAGCCCACCTGCGACTGCTTGGGGTAAGGGTTCGACTTGCCCCGTCTTGCTTGATTTGCCACGATGCTTTGCCATGGCGAAGTTACAAAGTTCTTTCACTGCTCGCTCAAAGTGCTTACCCGCTCTGATACCTTAATGTCACGGCCTTAGCTAGAATTGCCTAAGGCATGAGGCACCCTTGCGGCAAAGACGCGACCTTAGCTTGCATCGCCTAAGTCGCGAGACACCCTTGCGGCAAAGACATGAACTTAGCTTACATTGCCTAAGTCACGCTTCACCCTTGCGATTTGCATCCACAAAGATCAGCTTACTTGCAACCTCTCGCAGGTCCCGAAGGACCTGTAAAAAGAGAAAGTTGATTAGTTCGAAGAATGAGCGACGGACAAGTCCCGACGTCTCACGAAAAGGGAAAGCTTTATAAGAAATTCAGCGTGCACCTTGTGTGCATAAGAGAAAAGAGGGAGAGGGGAAAACAAGGACTTTAGAAGGTTGAACGAATAGCTGCAAGTCCACAAACAACTGCTCACCGGGTGCCGTGCGTGACAATAAGTTCCCGTCAAGGTAACGTGCGAACTTGCGAAAGAGTGTTCAACGCTCGACACTATACCGGAGCCCCATCCAGCCCTGTGCCACCCGGGTGGTTCCAGGGTGCTGAGATGGCTGATGTTTCGCATGAAGCAGTAGGCTATAGAAATCAGCCCGTGGCACGCGAAAACGGAGCTATTTTGGGGATGTTTTGCTTGGTTCAGTGAGTGGTCGCACTTTAGCGCTGCAACTTATTCGAACTTACATTTTTACAAGCAAAAGGACATAAAACCAAGCCAAAACATGCTACCAAGCTGCTGTACATGTAGATTAGAGACACGAACGGTTTATTGAACGGAGTTGTTGTGGGTGCACGATGACCATTCGTGACAGCTTGGTCATGAAAGGGGGCCGAAGAGATAGAGTGTGTGGAGGTAAATTCCAAATGCTAAGATAAGGCTAAAGGGTAGAGGCCAAGAAATTTTGTAAGACCGGTGTCAACGAGCTTCTCATTAAGATAGTCAAAAGTGAAGGACTTCGGGTCATGCAAGAGTGCACAACCATCAAATAAAGCAGCTAGTACGTAGTGTTGTACCTTTGCTACTCAGTGGAGTAGGCGGCAGGATTGATGGAGAAGACGGTACAATCCCAAAGGTGACCAAGACTTTTAGAGACTTACTCTAAGTTAGGGTGAAAACTTCCTACAATCCAGAAGTTTGATGGCATTGGGAAGGTGAATCACAGTAACTAACCCAACACATGGAATGCAAACACTTCAAGTGCTTCAGAAGTATGAGCAAAGAGTAGGTGGGCGAAGTTAACCTTTGCCTTTTCAACTCTTAAGAGAATGGGCGAAACCGAGTATCCCAATTCTTTTATCTATTAAGCAAAGGAGCTCTACACATGTTCAAAGACCATTCGAAGAAGCCAAATAGAAGACAATAGTTGTCAAATCTTCACCAATAGTGATCAATGCTACTGAGAGTAGATTATTTGCTTCATTTCCTAACAAGTAAGTGAAAGAAGAGTCGATGGGTAAATTTTGTGGAGGAAGGACCCAAAAACTTCAAAAGTTTATGAGGTGATCCTCGTTAAAGATCCAACAAGCATCCACTCAATTCAAGTAGCATGAGGCATTTCAGAGACTGGTGCATAGTAAGGATGGTCTTTTCCTTCATTTGAAGGATCTATAGGAACCAAAAGAGATCAACACAACTCAGCCAACCCCACACTAGAGTTAGAGTCATTGGTGAGTTGAAATAGTATAGTGGATCAAAAGTTTGACTACTCAACAACAACAGCGAAGAGCAATTGGGAGCCAAGAGGTATATTGCAGTTGTAGCAGAAGATTGAAGACTAAGCAAAGGTGAGGAGTTGCAGTGTTGGCAAAGTCTTCGATAAGGACGTCGAAGGAATAAGTGAGGGAGAATGTTACGGACAGAACTGTAAACATGGTGTTTAATGTAATGCTCATGTATGTATGTATTTTTTTGCTTGTTCATATTTTACATAGCATATAGAGGGATGGTCGAAGCCTTAACAACCCCAAGTTAGTTGGGTTTGGTGAACATTTTAGGTTTGTAAATAAAGGTTATGTCATGTGGACACTTGTGAGAGATTTCGATCTATAGTGGACCATTTTGGATCCTTTGTTGTGCAACCATTCAAAGATTGTGAAATTTGTTTATAATTTGCATTGGTTAAGAAGTGTTTCTTGAAATGATTGCTTGTGGATCCCGAGTGAGGTGCTTTCTCTAACCCGTTTTCTCTTTTGTAGGTCCTAAGAGACCTTGGGAGATTTCGGGGAGGCTGACCTTTACGGACGGACACGCAAGGATGCCATACGACTTAGGCAAAACCAGCTAAGTCCATGATAGCCACTCCCGATTCCTCTTCACTCGAGGCTACCAGCTTCCAATACTGATCTTCTTTTCAACGGGCGCAGATCAACTTCCCTTACAACTCTTTCTTCTTTTTACAAGCTCAAGAGAGAACCTTTACACCTCTCTCTTTTACACTTAGACCTCACTTCTCCCTTTAGAAGAACTTTCTAAATACTAGGAAGAAGTGACTCTACACTTCAAGAGAAATTATAATTCTTTTTTACAAGGATTCTTTCTCCCACTCTACTCTTTGATACCAGACTTATAGGTTTGGAAGTTTCAGATCTAGTACAGTTGGTCATTGGGAGTAGCAGCCAACCATACGAGGGCTGTTAAGTGTCAATAGAGGATCATCCACTCTTGATATCATGAGAGGAATATCTTATATGTTCTTGCTTAGACAAATCCTTGGCCAAGATCGTTCGGATTGAGAGAGAAAGAGTTCTTTGGGAGAATCCGATTAGAGCGAGACTTGAAGAGAGACTATATGGGCTTGATAGCACCATGCCTAGTATATGGTCTCTAGGATATTAGATGAACGAGGGATTATAGGTACATGATAATTGAGGACAGATATGTCCAAAGGATTAGATTCCCGTGTATCATATAGAGATTGCGATGTAATGGCCTAGTATGTCCGTAGTCGATAAATCGAGTGAATTATTATGAAGATAATAATTTGCTGAGCCAAAAGGAGTTCTAACAGGTATGACTTTTGGCCAGCTCGATATTGGGTCTAACGGTCACACACATAAGTAATATTTTGATAGATCACTTTTTAGGTGTAAATTTTTCTTAAACTTATTCACAATGATATTACAGCTCGATATTATAAATTTTTCTTAATATAAATTATTATCATATAAACGACCTTCAGAAATAAGATTGAGAACATCATTAATTTGAGAAAATTTATAGGCCCAAGTTTAACACACCAAATTGATGCACCACTATTGTTCTCATCATATCAATATAAGGGTTAGATACTAATAAAATATATAGATTTTTAATCATTTTATCAATGTGTACTATATATACTTTAATTTTTATATTTAAAAAAACTTAAATTCATAAGGATAAAAAAAATAAATTTCAACATTAATTGCATTTACAACATAAAAGAGATTTTTGATACACACTTTTCGATATAATATAATCATTATCCTTATTTGAGATTATGATAATATCTTCTTGCTCCACTTATGAATAGTATTATCTGCTGTGATAATTGTATCATTTCATATTAATGAAGATTGATGAATTTGGTACCATCACTAGTAAGATGATGATTGCATCTTGAATCAACCAATCATGCTCGAAGTTAATGAATGTCATAGCCTCCATTACAATAATTTCAGTCATAACATATTTACCCCAATCTTCATCAATAGCATTGGAGCACTCTTCTTTATTTGTAATATTTTCTTTTTTAATCTTTGCATGATAGTTTTTCTTGATATGCCTAGTTTGCCACTCCTATAATATTTGATTTTCTTTTGATTTACATAATTATTCGAAGAAAACTCTGTTTTCTATTAGCATCATCCTTCTTCACTTTATCATTATCGTTATCCTTTTTCTTATTTGTAAAAAGGACATCACTATCTCCACTCCCATCATTTAATGAGCTAAGGATTTCTAAGAAGTAAGAAAAATTTTCAACTCTACTAAGGATGGTTGTTGAACCTCATTGAATAGATGTAATCTAAGAAATATATATATATATTTAAGATCATGAACAATATAATATTTCATTTGTGCTTAAAAAATAAGCTCATATAGATCCATGAGTAATATCTCTGAACATAAATTTTTAATCTTAAAAAAAATTAGAAATTAAGAGATCACCTAAGACTATATTTGTCAAATTATTCTCCAAATACTATATTCGAGTAATATATCAAGATGTCTTCCATGATGTGTTCAAATATTGTCCAATTTGCAAGCAATAATGTGTTCAAAGAGACTATAAGAGATAGATCTTTTTAACATAAATTTAACTTTTACATTTAAAATCTTTCATTTCTTTATAGTGTCTCCATCCGTAGCATCTAATGTCATTATTGTATTATCACTAATCACATCCTATATATCTTCCCCAATAAAAGAGGATCCTCCACAAGTCTTGTAGATCTTATAGTTAGATTGATTGAGAAGTTTAATACCAAACCCACCAACCCGACTGTTATAATCAATAGTCAAAAAATAATAATTTTCTTCACCAAAGAGATCTTAAAATATAAATTATCGCCCTTGTGACTTTGATACTATGTAAAGAAAGGGAGGATCACATACAAGTGCAATCATTTCTCAAATAATAGTAAAAAAGTATTACTAATGCAAGATCAAACTAAATAAAAGAAAAAAAAACTAAGGTGAAAGTAAAAAATAAAAATAAATTGAACATCTCAAAAGGAAAATACGTACAATATCTTTGATCCCTATAGGCTTGGATACTTGAGACTTAGATAGATCTATGTTCCATTTACTTATAGGTATAGATAGTAACTTAAACCAAGAGAACCTTAACACATCTCTTATTTTAATCAATTAAACCCTATCTAATCAACTTATCTAAAAGATAATAATCTTAAATCCTCCAAAAGATATAACTTTAATTCTTAACATTTTCAATTCTCAAACATAAGCTACATATCTTCTTTAGGTTTTATTGATCAGTGACATATTAGTGCTCAACTCAGTTAAGGTTCGGATAGACATTCTTGTTTAACCATTAGAGTTATTATTGCTTAAAGCTTTCGATTGATTTAGAAAGCTCCAAATGATACCTTCTTTAACGACAAAAAAAAGTCCAAATTCCTCCTAACGGCACCGCTGGTCCTCCTTCCCACATTGATGTGGTGTGGAATCGACCGATAGTGGGTTGGTTTGAATTAAACATGGATGGTTGCTTTTGTAAAGATTCTAGATTTGGGGATGCATGTTTCTTGATTAGAAATGAAGAAATGTGTTTTTTTTTCAGGTTTACACTTTTAGCGGACAATGACTACTTGTACATAGAAATTGCTTGTGGTGCTTAGAGGGTTGTAGTCTTCTGCCGAGGAAGGGGTGCAGGCCATTGAAGTTGAAATCAATTGAATGGGGCTTGTGCAAATCCTCAACAACAAATCAAAAATATCATATTTGTATTGGGGTCCTTCCTGAACTATAAGATTGTCCATATTTTTCGGAAGGGAACCAATGCGCAGGTTGGTTGACTAGCTTTGCTTGGTCAACTAAAGATTCTTTTTGGCGGAGAGGCTATTGGTCAGATCCTCTTTTGGCTTTTTTGAGTGCTGATTTATTTAACGCTGGTTGTACTCACTTTTCTTAACTACTACAAGCGTTTTTTCTTGAGGAAAACAAAAATATTAATTTAATATTTAGATAAAATAATGTTGATATGATTTTCATCCTACCATTTAAAAAACTTAAAATATTGACTTAGCATAACATTATTGTAGTTGAAAAGTTATATGAATGATATTTCATGAAAAATATTACAATAGCAATAAAGCTTATCAAAAATAGAATGTTCACATGATTTTTGTTATGCTGTTTCATAACCACAAAATTTTGATTTAGCCCAAAGCTATGATATAAGAGAAATCATATGATGTTATTTTATAAAAAGTGCGACAGTCATAAAATTTATCACAAGTGAAAGATTCACATGATTTTCATTGCATCATTTGAAAAACATAAAATTTGACTTAACCCAACCTTGTGGAACCATATGAACATTTTATGAAAAAGCATAACAATCACTAAATTTATTGAAAGTAGAAGATTTGTATGATTTTCATCATGCCATCTCATCTCAAAAATGTAAGATTTTGACTTGGCACAATATTGTGCAACTAAAGAAATTATATGAACCTTATTTCATGAAAAATATGTGACAGTCACTAAATTTATCGAAAATGAAAGATTCACATAATTTTTATCACACCATTTCAAAAACACAATATTTCGACTTAGCACAACACAATTTGATACTACTAAAGTCATATGAATATTTCATGAAGACACACAACAGTCATAAAATTTATCGAAGCTTTGCATGATTTTCATCACACAGTGTAAAAGTTTTACTTAGCACAACATTGTAGTACTAGAGAAATTGTATAAACCTTATTTTAAGAAAAATATGTGACAGTCACCAAATTTATCAAAAATGAAATATTCGTATAATTTTTGTATGATTTTTGTTGCACTGTTTCAAGAACATAATATTTCGACCTAGCACAACATATTGTGATATTAGAAAAGTCATATGAATGATATTTAAAAAAATAATATTCACAAACTTTAACAAAAGTAGAAGGTCCATACGATTCTGGTCACCTTGTTTAAAAATATAAAATTTTAATTTAGTACAACTTTAGGTACTTAAGAAGTCATAAGAACTATGTTTCATAAAAAAGACACAATAGTTATAAAATTTACCAAAAATGAAAGGTTCACATTACTGTCAATGTACCTTTTCAAAAATATAAAATTTTGACTTAGCACAACTCTATGGGATCAGAAAAGTCATATGAACATTATTTTATGGAAAAACAATCATAAATTTTCTAAAAATGAAAGGTTTGCACCATATTTTGTTGCATCGTTTGAAAAATGTAAAATTTTGATGATATGGCACTAGAGAAGTAGTCTGAATGCTATTTCATGAAAAACCTTAATAACCACAAAAATACATTGGTACCATTGCAGAATGATATCTATTGTAAAAATCAGAAATATCTGTAGATAGTAACTTACTGTTGCAGAAATCAGCATAGTAAAGCAGATTAACATAAATTCACTGCTTGTTAGATAAATGTAGGTTGCTGTTGGTATTACAAAATTGTTTCACTTTGCTATTTTCAAAATTTAGCTGACAAATTACTATTGGAAAACTCATTCTTCCTTCTCTTCAAAATATGCCAAATCATCCATCAAACTATGATCCAAAGTAGTTTTCATTAAGTTATTATTTCTAAGGGATAGCATAAGTTATTATTTCAGAAATATCTGTAGATAGTAACTTACTGTTGCAGAAATCAGCATAGTAAAGCAGATTAACATAAATTCACTGCTTGTTAGATAAATGTAGGTTGCTGTTGGTATTACAAAATTGTTTCACTTTGCTATTTTCAAAATTTAGCTGACAAATTACTATTGGAAAACTCATTCTTCCTTCTCTTCAAAATATGCCAAATCATCCATCAAACTATGATCCAAAGTAGTTTTCATTAAGTTATTATTTCTAAGGGATAGCATAAGTTATTATTTCAGAAATATCTGTAGATAGTAACTTACTGTTGCAGAAATCAGCATAGTAAAGCAGATTAACATAAATTCACTGCTTGTTAGATAAATGTAGGTTGCTATTGGTATTACAAAATTGTTTCACTTTGCTATTTTCAAAATTTAACTGACAAATTACTATTGGAAAACTCATTCTTCCTGTTGAATCTCGTATTTTGACGATGAAACCACTTGATATATGTTTATGATTTAATCTGTGTTTTGAGTGACGTAGGATGCTTCGATCAGGATGAGACAATTAAAGCAGGAAAATCATGTTGTACCGAAGGAACATGTCAGAAGATTGGACGTCGGGCCGGTGGATCGGTCGACGTATCGATAGAAGGCTTCGGGCCGTGGACTCGAGCATCGGGCCAAGAAGAGCGGGTATTGAGCCAAGTATATCGGAGTTGCGGAGTCAACTGGCCGATTGGGCAATAGGCTGCAGGAGAGGACGATGCGCCGAAGAATCAGACGAAGCGTCGAGGGACCAATGACATGCCGGACAACTTGGTTAATTGCTTAGGATTAATTGTCTCGATCGAAGTTTTGTTTTAAGTATGCAGGATTAACTACAATGGAAGAAAGACATGCAGCAGGAGTTGCGCCGAAGTCAAGACAATGATCACGTTGGGAGTTCGAGAGTTCAACGGAAGTTCGGACAATCGTCGGAGGTTCTATGGGAACAAATCTGAGAAGTCCATGAGCTTGCCAAAGAAGCTCGTCGGAACTTGCCAAGTGGATTGTCGCAAGTCCAGGAGTTTGCCGGAAGTCCGTAGGAGCATCACCGAGGGTTCATCGGATGATCGACGGAAGTTTGCCGGAAGCTCGCCGGAAGAAGCGATTGACGCACCAGAGCAAGTTGTAGTAAATGTCTTAGGAAAAATCGTAGTTAGCACAATGATTAAGTTGGAAATGGGAGGTGATCCCATTAACTTAATCTTGGGGCAATTGGGTCCCTGAAAAATCTAAATTGGGCCGAATGGATCAACCCATTCGAACCCTGATTTCTGACGGGAGGTGCAACCGCCCAAGCCAGGAGGTAGCACCGCCTGGGCTAAGTCTCCGAGTGAGACTGGGCGGTGCAACTGCCCCAGCCAGGAGGTGGCACTGCCTGGGCTCAGTCTCCGAGATTGATTGGGCGGTGCAATCTCCCCTGACAGGAGGTGGCACCGTTTGGGCTCGGTCTCCGAGCACTGGCTGAGCGGTGCAACCGCCTCAGTCAGGAGGTTGTACCGCCTGAGCTCGGTTTTCGAGCTCTAGCAGGAGGTGCAACCGCCCCTGACAGGAGGTGGCACCACCTAGAGGCTCAGTCTTCGAGCTCTGCCAAGCGGTGCAACCGCTCCAGTCAGGAGGTGTAACCGCCTGATCCCGGAATTTCTGAAATTGACAGTTTTGAGCTCCAAAATTAAACTGGGTTGGTATCAATACCCCACCCATTCAGCACTGAAAGAGCACTGAACTAACACCGAAATCTGTTAGGATCGGAGCGGCACTAAGAGGGGGGGGGGGGTGAATTAGTGCAGCGGTAAAGTGTGATAAACTTTTGACGATTTAAACACTTTCGGAAACTTCGTATGATAAAAGTAACGTTTTCGTTTGAAACCGTTTTGATTGCGTTTTAACTTGAAGAGATAAGTAAGACGGAGACAAAGAAGTAGAGCATTAAAGTGCAAATGGTTTGCAGTAATGTAAATGACAATAAGTAAATACAAACTAGAGATCACGCCGATTTTACAGTGGTTCGGTCAAATGACCTACATCCACTTGCGAGGCCCCTCTTCGATGAGGCTCCCACCTTCCACTAGCAAATCTCTTGAAATGGAAAGGCAAATACCCCTCTTACAACTTTTTACAAGCGGTTCACTCTCTTACAGATTTTCAGCAAGAAAGAAGGAGGTGAACACTAGCAAATTGAAAACAAGACTAGCAAAGACTTTTCTAAGACCTTTCTCTCAAACAATTGCTGCTCAAAAAGTTGTATTCTCACCTGAGACTTGAAGGGTATTTATAGGCCTCAAGAGGATTCAAATTTGGGCTCCAAAAATTTGAATTCTCTTATGTTCCCGATGCTGGTAGTGCCACCGCCCAGCCAAGCGGTGCCACCGCCCAACGCTCGGGTGCTGGGCGGTGCCATCGCCTAGGCCAATTCAGCTCACTGGTTGGGCTCCAAACTTGGCCCAAACCAGTCCGAACTCGGGCCCAATTGGCCCCTACTTGGGTTATAGGATTAACACCTAATCCTAACCCTAATTAACGTGCTAACTATGAATTTAAAGATATTTTCTAAGCTATTACAAAGTCGGTAAGTCAAGACTTCTTCCGGCGAGCTTTCGGCGAACTTCCGACGGTCTTCCGATAAACTCTCGGAAACCATTCTGCGGACTCCCGGCAAGCTCCTAGACTTCACGATTTGATCTTGGCGAGTTCCAACGAGCTTCTTCGGTAAGCTCCGATCTTTCTCGGTGAGCTCCGCGAACTTCCAACGAACCTTTCGGCGAGCTTCCGAAAAACCCTTCGGCAAGCTCCCTACTCATTCTTGGCTAGTCCCGGCAGCATTCCCAACGAACCTTCGGACTTCCGTCGAACTCTCGAACTCCCAACGAATCCTTCGCGCTTGACTCCAGCACTTTGTTTCGCTTTATGTCTTCATCGTCATCGTAGTTAATCCTGCACACACAAACCAAAACTCAACTCCGATCTAGACAATTATTACAACGCGAATTGACATTTTGTTGTTCGGCACGTCATTGGTTGGCGCTTCATCCGATTCTTCGGTGCATCGCCCTTTCTTGCGGCTTGTTGCCCAATCGACGATTGACCTCCGCAACCCCGATATCCTTGGCGCAATTTCGCTCACCTTAGCCCGATGCCCGACGTCCGAAGCATTCAGCCATCCAATATCCTGACGTGATCTCTTCCGGCGCAATGTCAATTCCTCCTGCGTCAACTATCTAAACCTGATCGAGTAGACCTGCATCGCTCAAAATGCAGTTTAAATCATAAACACATATCAAGTGGTTTCATCATCAAAATACGAGATTTAACAATCTCCCCCTTTTTGATGATGACAACCACTTGATGACGGAGTTAACCTTAACTCCTGGAGTTTAAACAAACTCCCCCTATCAATATGCCATATTGATAGAACCTTGAATTCAAACTGAATTCAAGTCATTGCAATATTCATCATAAATACTTGCAACACATCATCATGAACATATGCATAAACTTATGCATATCATGTCATCAACATACTTCTCCCCCTTTGTCATCAACAAAAAGGAGAAGTACAACTATTCTTTGTGTTTGTAATATAAGTTTAACTCATTGCATGAAATAACATAATATTAAGTTTTATCATCATGCAGTTTTGAAGCTAAAAAATTTAGCAAGTATTGCATCATGCTTAGGACATTCAAGCTATCAAGTTTTAGATATGCAAGTTTTATAGCATATAAGATAGCACTTTTGGTAATGTTCAAGATAGTAAGTTCTACATCATACAAGCTAGTAATATTGAGATGTTCAAGAAAGCAACTCTTGCTTCTTGAAATATGCAAATTTGTCAAGTTTTGCTAGATGTGCAAGTTAGCATTTTTGCCTCTTAAGATAGGAAAGATAGCACATTTGCTTCTTTTGAGATAGCAACTTTTTGCTTCTTTTTAGACTACAAGCTAGCAATTTTTACGATATGTAAGTTTCACAATATACAAGCTAGCAAAAATTTCGAAAGCAAATGCAAGATAGCTTTCTTGTGTAAGCTCATAATTCTTGCTTCCTATTGCAATGTGCAAGTTGCAAGTTTTGCTTCTTGAGATAGGCAAGATAGCACTTTTGTAATTTTTGTTTCTTAAGATAGGCAAGCTTGTGATGTTTAAAATAACAAGCTCTTTCTTCTAAAAGTGTCATTTTTGCTTTCTTTGCAAAATGTAAGCTAGCAAAATGTTTGAAAAAGTGATAAGTTTTGCAACATACAAGCTAGCAAAAATGTCAAACTAGCAAGAGATAATGTTTTACATGAGGCAAGCAAACAATTTGGCAAATGTTACATTTGCATCTTCTCTTTTGAGAAGTGTAATTTTTTCTTTCATCTTGAATTATGCAAGCTAGTTAGTTTGCCTTTTTTCATGATGTCCACTCTAGAAATTCTTGCTCCCCCTTTGTCATTGTCAAAAAGAAGGGAAGACTCTTATATCAATTTTCATATTATGACAAAGGTAAGTATATTCTTATTTGTGCATCATTATATATTCAAATTAAAACATACACAATTTTAATAACCTTATTTTTCATGCACGATATCGAAAAATAAATCAATCATCATTAATAAGCATATCATACATGATACTCAAACATTAAAATTTTTAAGCATTTATCAGCATGTTGATCATGATACCAAACATTCATCATTTAAAGCATTCATGATACACATCATATGAAATAAATACATCATGTACATCATTATCATAAGTATTGCATACATCATTTTAACTTTATGAATATTTTATCATTGCATGCATCATACCAAAACATTTCAAGCCATGCAAGCCATAAATACAAAGAAATCATGTCATGAAGGATAAAATCATTTGAATACCAAAAGACATGATTCATATAGTAAATATCTTCTTTAAATAAAATATCAAGAAAAATCATAAGAGTACAAAGAAGAGATCTTGTTTTAAAAGAAAAATCAAGTAATAACTCCAAGAACTCACAAGGAAAAATCATGATTCATTTAGAAAATCTCCTCTCAAGAGAATATCAAGTAAAATCGTA
This sequence comes from Musa acuminata AAA Group, assembly GCF_036884655.1. Classification (NCBI taxonomy): domain Eukaryota; kingdom Viridiplantae; phylum Streptophyta; class Magnoliopsida; order Zingiberales; family Musaceae; genus Musa; species Musa acuminata. The sequence continues at coordinate 19,905,255 of NC_088357.1, read as the reverse complement.
GAAGATCGATTAATGAGAAATTTTAATTTATAATAAAATCTCATGTATCGAATGTCGAGAAATCAAAATGATGATTTATATAAAAAAAATATCACAAGTTATATTCAAGAGAAAAATCATCATTCATTTTCAACTTATTCAATTTGTCACATCAATATTTCTTAGATATGCATGATACCAAAACATGGTTTTAAATCTTTAACATATAACATGCATAAATTGAAAGGAGAAGGGAAGAATTGAAACGTACAAAGATTTCAACCATCTCATAAACAAATGTAAGACCAAGTCATGAATCCAAAATTCCATGAATCAAAATGATCATCAAAGGTAATCTCATGTTATTCCAAGAAATCAATATCATGATTTTGATAAAACTCATTTCAAATTTAAATCATCAAAATCATCAAAATATCAACATTACTTTCAAGAGATTCAAAATGGTATACATAGATTTATCATAATAAACATCAAGATCAATAGGATAGAGAAAAAATATTTTTCAAGGAAAAAATATTTTCTTCTTTTTAGTTGTTTCAATTCATATGATTTTATTTCACTTATACCAAATAAAAACATGTATAATGTTTAAAACCGAAAGTGTAAGATTTATTACAACAAAGATTAATAAGGCACTTTCATTATGGTAAAAATCAATAATCCATAAATCACAAGATTCATATGCATAATTTTGAAATTTATTAAGCATGATCATTATGCATGACACTAAAACATGATTTCAAAATGTTTAATATTTTCATTACATCATTATGCAATGGTTTCATTGAACATAATTTTGAATGATTCTTATAGATAACTAAAACATCTTTAGTTTTAATTTATGTAATTGACTTTATATTAGCATGCTCAAGTTTTGTTCTTATGTCAAAAACATACATCATGTTTGAAAACTAAAGACAAGGTTTAAAAAAAATATCATCAAGCCTTCCATATAAAAACCATGCATCATCGTTGAAAGTTAATATTGAAATCATCAAAATACACATTCTTGCTTCTCAAGCACATATATATGATTATTTAAATATAATATTTTATTCTATTAACATAAAACATACAATTTTCAAGAAAAATAATTATTCAAAAGAAAAGAGAAAATGCATCATGGAAAACATCAAGTAATTTCAAAATAATTCAAGAGAGTTGAGTTACTTACCTTGTAGTCGAAGCCCGTCAAAGCCCAATTCGCTGTTTCATTTTTGGAAGTTCTTGATTCATCCTTGGGTGCCTTCCTTTTCTTTGGCCTCTTCCTTCGTTCAAGTTCATTGTTTATTTTAGATTTTTGTTTAATGAACTTATTAAGAGTTAGTGTTCGAAATTCAAGTTCATCATTGTCCTCATCACTTGAGTCATCGCTCAAGTGGTATTCATTTGTCCGGAGTTCCAAATCCTTCCTATTCTTTGGAAGGTGGTTCAAGTGTTCATTGTGTTCATCATGTGCATTACGCACCATTTCATATGTCATCAATGAGCCGATAAGTTCTTCAAGTGGAAAAATATTTAAATCTTTTGTTTCTTGTATTATCGTTACTTTTGATTCTCAAGCTTTAGAAAGTGATCGTAAAACTTTACTAACAAGTTCAAAATTTGAGAAACATTTGCCAAGAGCTTGTAAACCATTGATGACATCCGTAAAATGAGTGTACATTTCAACAATGGTTTCGCTCAGCTTCATTTGAAAAAGCTCGAAATCATGCATTAAAATGTTCACTTTCGAGTCTTTGACTCTACTAGTTCCCTCGTGCGTGATTTCAAGTGTTCACCAAATATCAAAAGCCGTTTCACATGTAAAAATCCGATTGAACTCATTTTTGTCCAAAGTGCAAAATAAGGCATTCATAGCCTTTGCGTTTAAAGAAAAATACATCTTCTCCAAATCCGACCATTCGTTCATCGGTTTAGAGGGAAGTTGAAAGCCGTTTTCAACGATATTCCATAAATCTAAATTCATAGAAATCAAGAAAACTCTCATTCGAGTTTTCCAATAAGTGTAGTCCAATCTGTTAAACAACGGTAGACGAACAACCAAAAAGCCCTCTTGAAAGCCATGAAGAGTCATTTCTCTTAGGTGTAAATCCGAAATGAGAAATACCGAGCTCCGATACCAATTGTTAGGATCGGAGCAGCACTAAGAGGGGGGGGGGGGGGGGGGTGAATTAGTGCAATGGTAAAGTGTGATAAACTTTTGACGATTTAAACACTTTCAGAAACTTCGTACGATAAAAGTAACGTTTTCGTTTGAAACCATTTCGATTGCATTTTAACTTGAAGAGATAAGTAAGATGGAGACAAAGAAGTAGAGCATTAAAGTGCAAATGGTTTGCAGTAATGTAAATGACAATAAGTAAATACAAACCAGAGATCACGCCGATTTTACAATGGTTCGGTCAAATGACCTACATCCACTTGCGAGGCCCCTCTTCGATGAGGCTCCCACCTTCCACTAGCAAATCTCTTGAAATGGAAGGGCAAATACCCCTCTTACAACTTTTTACAAGCGGTTCACTCTCTTACAGATTTTCAGCAAGAAAGAAGGAGGTGAACACTAGCAAATTGAAAACAAGACTAGCAAAGACTTTTCTAAGACCTTTCTCTCAAACAATTATTGCTCAAAAAGTTGTATTCTCACCTGAGACTTGAGGGGTATTTATAGGCCTCAAGAGGATTCAAATTTGGGCTTCAAAAATTTGAATTCTCTTATGTTCCCGATGCTGGCGATGCCACCGCCCAACCAAGCGGTGCCACCGCCTAGTGCTCAGGTGCTGGGCGATGCAACCGCCAGCCCAGGAGGTGTCACCGCCCAGCTCTCGGGTGCTGGGCGGTGCCACCGCCTAGGCCAATTCAACTCACTGGTTGGGCTCCAAACTTGGCCCAAACCAATCCGAACTCGGGCCCAATTAGCCCCTACTTGGGTTATAGAATTAACACCTAATCCTAACCCTAATTAACATGCTAACTACGAATTTAAAGATATTTTCTAAGCTATTACAAAGTCCGTAAGTCAAGACTTCTTCCGGCGAGCTTTCGGTGAACTTTCGACGGTCTTCCGATAAACTCTCGGAAACCATTCTACGGACTCCCGGCAAGCTCCTAGACTTCACGATTTGATCTTGGCGAGTTCCAACGAGCTTCTTCGGTAAGCTCCGATCTTTCTCGGTGAGCTCTACGAACTTCCAACGAACCTTCCGGTGAGCTTCCGAAAAACCCTTCGGCAAGCTCCCTACTCATTCTCGGCTAATCCCGGCAGCATTCCCGACGAACCTTCGGACTTCCGTCGAACTCTCGAACTCCCAACGAATCCTTCGCGCTTGACTCTAGCACTTTGTTTCGCTTTATGTCTTCATCGTTATCGTAGTTAATCCTGTACACACAAACCAAAACTCAACTCCGATCTAGACAATTATTACAACGCGAATTGACATTCTATTGCCCGGCACGTCATTGGTTGGCGCTTCGTCCGATTCTTCAGTGCATCATCCTCTCTTGCAGCTTGTTGCCCAATCAGCGGTTGACCTCCGCAACCCTGATATCCTTGGCGCAATTTCGCTCTCCTTGGCCCGATGCCCGATGTCTGAAGCATTCAGCCATCCAATATCCTGACGTGATCTCTTTCGGCGCAATGTCAATTCCTCCTACGTCAACTGTCTAAACCTGATCGAGTAGACCTGCATCGCTCAAAATGTAGTTTAAATCATAAACACATATCAAGTGGTTTCATCATCAAAATACGAGATTCAACAAAATCCTGATCTTGTTCTGTGATTTTTAGAGCTCAAAATTGTTGTAAAGGCCAAAAGTTCTTCTCCCTCTTTTCTTCCAAGTTCTGAGTTGTAAAGAGAGGAGAGAAAATTCTACAAGGGTTGTCTCCTAAGCCCGTCAAAAGGAGTGAAACTGTAAAAGGGTGGTTGGCCTTCGCCTATTGAAGGAAGGCCTCTAGTTGATGTCGGTGACCTCGTCGGTGGAGGAAGCCAAAAGTGGAGTAGGTCAAGATTGACCGAACCACTCTAAATCTCGGTTTGCATTTACTTTGAGCATCTTATCTTTACTGCAAACCTTCTCAATAGCTTACTGCCTTCTGTGTTTTTATGAACATGTTTCAAAGTTCAGTGCTTTTCGAATCGGGGTTTAAGACGCAAATCAGTTTTATCATACGAACGTCGTATTTCAGTTTGCGCTTACGTTCTGATTTCCATTATAACTGCAAACTGCCTTTATATCTTTGCTTTAACTGCATCTTGCCTTATCTCAAGTTAAAGTGGTTTACGAATCAGCTTTTATACCGAAATCGCTTTTATCGTACGAACGTCGTATTTCAGTTTGCACTTATATTCTGATTTCCATCATAACTGCAAACTACGCTCATATCTTTGCTTCATCTCTCCTAGTCAAAAGTTGAAGTGATTTATGAATCAGCTTTCTTACCAAAATCACTTCTCTCGAACGAACGTAGTTTTCGATTTTAATCGCAGAAAGTTTTTCGCTGCACTAATTCACCCCCCACCCCCTCTTAGTGCTCTTGATCCTAACACTTCCTTCTCTTCAAAATATGCCAAATCATCCATCAAACTATGATCCAAAGTAGTTTTCATTAAGTTATTATTTCTAAGGGATAGCATAAATGTTGGCTTTTCTTGTAGAACTTAAGGGAAAAGAGGAAGAGAATAATATAAAGATTTAGGAGTATCTTCGATCTAAATACTTTGGATTAATCCAACAACACCTATTTATATTAGTTAAAAAATAAAGTATAATATTTTAAAAAATAATAAAATAAATCTTTCATATCACAGTAAATCTGTTCACCCTCATCTATTTATTTGAATCTATATTCTTATTTTTTATTTTATCTAATAATAACTATTTGAATTAATCTTATTACACCCCCTTAATTCAAATAGTTGTAACTTGAAGTTGTCTTCCAAAAAAATAGAAAATTTTTTTTGCTAAAACTTTTGTCAAGATATCGACAAGTTAATCTTTGGTGTTATAGTAGTCTATTTGAATGTTTCTTTTACTGACCAGTTCAGGACTGAAATGATATCAAACTTCAATGTATTTTGTGCACCCAAAGAAGACAGGATTCTTCATAATTACAATACTAGACTTGTTGTCACGGTCGATTTTAGTTAGTCCTCTCTTTCATTAAGATACCTCTGCATCTCAACAAGTCTCTTCTGACTATCTTGAAGCTTTTGTTCTCTTTGTCCAGTAATATCCTTCGTCCACAATCAAATAAGGGATGCATGCAACTTTTGTTCAACTTCCAAATATTTGTCTTCTAATCCGATTTATAGAGCACGGGCATCATCCAACTTCTTTACTTCTATAAGTTCAGAACGCATCTCACGCAAAGCCTTTTTCCAGTCTTTTTCCTAATTCTCCGGGCTTTCAACCTTAACATCAGCTTCCTTTTCTTTGGCAGCTAAAGAACTCAGTCTTTTTGTAATTTCTTCTTCTTTTGTCTTCAAAAGACTTTTTGATGGTTTCAATTATCTTCTTAGCCTCTTCAACATCTGATAAAGAACTTAGTCTTTTTGTAATTTCTTCTTCTTTTTGTCTTCAAAAACTTTTTGGTGGTTTCAATCATCTTTTGAGCCTCTAATTAACTATACTTTTCCAATTATCACGATTTGTGCCATGTCATTTTAGCTCATAGCCATCATGTGAGATAGATTCCACGGACCCATAAAAATTTAGATAATTATAATTTTTATGTCATAATGTCGATTCATTAGTAGCAGCAATGAAAAAAAATGTAAAAATAATAAGAGAAACATATAGTTGCTATCAATTTATCAATTTTTAATCATAAATCAAATATATTTTATAATCTAAAATAGCATAATAGTTTTTTCTCATCAATTACTCTGTATTAATGAGATTTTATTTTAAACTAAGAATAAACATCACATCATCAATAAACTTTTTACCAGATTTAGTGTTCACCGCAACGTTCCTTTTCCTTCTACTTGAACCTTACTATCATTTTTCATCTGTACTGTAGATTTAACTAAATCATCAATCCTTTCGAATAAACTTTTATCCCATGTCATATGATTACTATACTCATTATCCAAAAACCAAACAAATCTAGAATATTCTTCATTAGATGTAATAAAGAAAATATTTTCTTTATCCTTTTTTTCACTATTATTTTCCTCATTGTAATTTGCTTGAGCTCTGTTTTAACAATCTTTTTCAAGATGACCATATTCTTTATAATAAGAGCGGAGATGAACATTTGGATTTTTATTTTGTATCAATAATTTTTTTTAATATATTTATTTTTTTACAATAAAATTATTGATGGATTTCTTTATTACCTTCATTAGAGTTCTTTTGACCCTCTCGTCCCTTATCTCAAGCGACAAATCATCCACGACCTTTACTATTTTGATCTCTCCTTTGAGATATGATTTTTGAATTTTTCTTATGATCCTTCTTATCTATCTATCTTTATCTGAAGAGTAAAAGTTTCATATGAAAATCTATTCACTTTTTGTTCATAAGTTAAAAGAGAGCATATTAATTTATTAATAGACAATGTACTTATATCAAATTTTGGAGATAAACTTTGCAAAACCTTTTATACTATAGTTTGATTTTTTAGATTTTTATTATAAGATCTCATTTAATTCAAAATAGAAGAAATTTTTAGGAAAAAATCAATGATACATTCAGAATCTTTCGTCATAAGAGTTTTGAATTCATATCAAAGAATTTGAAGCTTTAAAATTTTTACTTTATATGTGCCTCCAAACATATTTTTTAATATTTTTAAGTTTATCATGATTCAGGGAAATAGGAACTCATGTATTGCTTATTGTAGCACGTAGAGGGCTCTAGTATCTTTTTGTATATTTTTATTCATTTGACTCTTTGATCTTTAGTAATATTAAGATCTTGTAAATCATACTCAACAAAGTCATCTTCTACTAAATTATACAATTCTTATGAAATAAACAGAGTTTTCATCTTAACAGTCCAAAATTGATAATTATCACTTTTAAAGATAGGAAGAAGTTGACTATGAATACTTACTCCAATGCCCGCCATCCTTTATGAATCTATTAACCTTCCATTCTTCTTAATTGATATACTTCTATTAATCTTTTTTGAACTACGCTTTGATACCATACTTGTTGGCTTTTCTTTAAAACCTCAGTGAGAAGAGGAAAAGAATAGTAAAATGATCTAGGAGTACTTTCAATCTATAATGCTTTAGATTGATCCAAGAATACCTATTTATATTAGCTAAAAGATAGTGCATAAGCTTTTTTTTAAACAATAAAAGAAATCTATCATATCCCAATAAATATTTTCATCCTTATCTATTTATTTTAATTTAAATTCTTATCTTTTATTTTATTTAATCATAACTATTTAAATTAATCTTATCAATATGAAAGATCAAGACATCATAATCAAAGGTCTACTTTGAAGCTTGAGCACAGCTTACAGCCCTCAAGTGCCAAATGAAAGGACAAATAATTGGGGTGATAGAAAGAAAGGGGGCTAGCAACTGATACCCCCAAAAGCCAAGCATTAGACTTGCCTACACTCATTTTCTAACTTTCTTCCTCAGCTTCCACCTTTCTTCATGCTGCTTCTGCTTGTAGCTGGGCCTCGAGTTTCTGGTTCTCTTGTATAATGGAATTGATCACATCTAATACATAATTAAATCATGAGGAAGGAGCGAGGATACTAATTGTTTCCTCTGTCTCTCATAGATGATGTACATCTCCACCTCTTTAACGAGAAATCGTGAAGAACCAAATGGACAAGACATGCAACTAGGTTTACACCTCATGATTTCCGTTAGATAATTGTCAACTACACCCATAGTGTAGTGTCACGGACAAATATCCAAGTGGTGGCCAAGAATCCAAAGAAACAATGAACCACAGGATTTGGATCTTCAAACTTGTCGACTATGTTTGTATATGATTGTATTGATGGTACTGCTATAATTTCTTTTTCCATCTCTGAGGGCCAAAAAAAAAAAAAAAGCGATGATGATACAGCTGAAACTTCACCACAGCATTTGCTTTTTAGTAATGCTATGTTTTTTTTAAGACGAAAATTTTCTCATTAAGCATTAAAGTAGAAAAGTACAACTGAAGTAACCATGGGAGTAGAGCCATGCATGAACTCCCCAAAAAGGAGTAAGATCTCTGATCGTCCCTATGTTAGCGAGAATGTGAGTCTCGGAATTGAGGCTGCGGGGGTGTAAGGAATATAACAATAAGCCTTAATATAGTAATAATTACTAAAGAAGTTTTATTGAAGAAATGAAAAATACTTTAATACATTAATATGTTCCTTCTCCTATTTATACAGATTAGGAGAAAAGATTTCCCTCAATAGAATAGAGGATTTTCGAAAAATCTTATCTTCTATTACTATCAAAGTCAAAGAAGGATGCTTGGCACCGTTGGCAGTCAGCAGTATAGATCCGGCATTGCGAGTCCTCAAAATGAATCCTGTCCCTGCATGGCCTGAGAGTGACGGTAATAGCCATCACAGAAAAGGAAAGAAAGAAGTAGGAGGAGGTGGTGGAAGATTAGAAAAAGAATCTGTTAGTTTGGCAAGTCTCATAGTCCCACATCGAAAAAATCAGACTTGTTATCTCCTATTGGAACTATAAATAAGGGCCTGGGCTTTGAAGTCAGATGCACCACAAGAGGCACCATAAGAAAAACCAAAGTGTTTGCTTTGGTTTAAGTCCATACTCAGTTAAATAGTTTGGGCTTATAGTTGAGATTTTTTTTGTTTAGTATTTTTGAGTGTTTTATGGCCTAGGAACATCTTCCTAAGGCATTTGTAATAGTCCCTTTTCATAGTAGTGATTTGCTCCTCTTTCGTCCATGGATGTAGGTCAAAGTTAATTGACCGAACCACGTAAATCTAGTGTTCTTGTCGCTTTTATCTTTTCCTCTTTATTGTCTTTGATGGGTTATCAAAATTATCCGTTTGTAAATTTCCTAGGGCTAGCTCTAACAAACTGGTATCAGAGCCTGGTTCTGAGATCTTTTGGCAACGATGGCAATAACAAAGATTGTTGTCAAGAAATTCGACATAAATGTCAACTTCGGCTTATGGCAACTCAAAATGGAGGTCATTCTGGTTCAAGACAGAGTTGATTTGGTACTATAGAGAGCCGAGAGCATTCCAGATGATATGTCAAAAGAAGAGCTTATGGGTATGAATAAGAAGGCCCGATCAAGCATCATTCTAAATCTCTCTGACGAGGTTTTACGAGAGGTAGCTACGGAGATTACGGCTAAGAGCATGTGGGACAAGCTTAAAGCCTTGTACATGAAGAGGACAGTGGAGAATCGTCTCTACTTGAAGCAGAGTCTATATATGCTTCGGATGACTAAAGGTACATCTATACTCTCATATCTTGATAAGTTTGATTCTTTGGTTATGGATTTGGAGAATATAGATGCAAAAATTGATGATGAGGATAAGGCTTTGTTACTCTTGTGTTCTCTTCCTTAATCTTTTAAGCATTTTCGTGATACTTTGATTTATAGAAAAGAAATAGTTTCGTATCAAGAAATTAAATCTGCACTGAAATCTAAGGAGCATATAGATAGGAATATCACTGGGGAAAGTAGAGGGAATCAGGCTGAAGGTCTGGTTGTTAGGGGGAGAATGGATAAAAGAGAATTTGATAGTAGTGGATCTAAATCTAGATCTAAATCTAGGCATAGAAATTTGGAATGCAGATATTGTCATAAAATGGGGCACATTAAGACTGATTGCTTTAAATTAAAAAATAAATTAAAGCAAAAAGGAAAACTTGTTGAGAAAACTACTAAGTCCGCTGAAGCTAGTGTAGCATCTGATGAGAATGTTGAAAATATTTTCTTTGCTACTGATGATAGGACGATGTCTAAAAATGAATGGATTTTAGATTCGGGTTGTTCTTATCATATGTGTGCCAATAGGGATTTGTTTTCCACATATAAATCTTGTAATGGTGGAATTGTTTTGATGGGTAATAATGCCGCGTGTGATGTTATTGGCAGAGGAACAATCCGAATTAAAATGCATGATGGTATTGTGAGGACGCCCACTAATGTTAGACATGTTCCTGATTTTAAAAAGAATCTCATCTCTTTAGGCACCCTAGAGGCCCTTGGGTATAAATAAACAGCTGAAGGTGGAGTTATGAAAGTTTCTAGAAGTGCTCTTGTTGTCATGAAAGCTTGTAGGTCTGGTAGCTTGTATATTCTGCAAGGAACTACTGTCACAGGTTCGGTTGCAGTTTTGTCATCATCATTGTCTGATTCTGACATCACCAAATTATGGCATATGTGTTTGAGTCATATGAGTGAAAAAGGTTTGAGCATATTGAGCAAAAGGGGTCTATTTTGCGGACAAAGTACTAGGCCATTGGATTTTTGTGAACACTGCATTTTTAGAAAGCAGAAAAGAGTCAGCTTCACTTCTTCGGCAGTTCACAAAACGAAAGGTACTCTTTACTATATTTATTCAGACCTTTGTGGTCCAGCTCATGTTCAATCTAAGGGTGGTGCTAGGTATATGTTGACTTTCATTGATGATTATTCAAGAAAAGTTTGGGTTTATTTTTTGAAGCATAAAAATGATGTTTTTCTAACCTTTAAATAATGGAAGGCTTTGATTGAGAAGCAAATAGGTAAACAGATTAAGCGGCTTCGAACAGATAATGGCATGGAATTTTGTGAAGGTGACTTTGAAGAATTCTGCAAAAATGAAGGAATCGTTCGGCATCGCACTATTAGGATGATGCCTCAGCAAAATGGTGTGTCCGAACATATGAACAGAATACTCTTGGAGAGAGCAAGGTGTATGATCTCAAATGCAGGGTTGATAAAGGACTTTTGGGCAAAGGCGATTAATATGGCCTGTTACGTTGTCAACCGTGCTCCTTCTGCAGCACTTAACTTTAAAACTCCGGAGGAAGTTTGGTTAGGTACTTCTGCTGATTATTCTGATTTAAAAACTTTTGGGTGTCCAGCATACATGCATATAAATGAAGGAAAATTAGAGCCTCGAGCTAAAAAATATATTTTCCTTGGGTATGCTTCTAGGGTGAAAGGATACATATTATGGTGTTTTGATCCCAAATCCCCAAAATTTATAATCAGTAGAGATGTTACTTTTGATGAATTGTTTATGTTATCTTCCAATGAGGATTCTACTAGTTGTATAAATGATAGTGCGCAGAAGCAGGTGGAGCTTGAGATTGGTAGTTCAGATTCCTTTAAGTCGAACTCTTCTACTAACGCAGATAATCCAGAGGAAGAGCAATATTCCATAGCCAAGAATAGACCACGGAGAGATATTCGACCACCACAAAGATATGCAAATTTGGTTGCATATGCTTTGTCTGTTGCAGAAGAAACAAGTGAAGTTGGTGAGCCTAATTCCAACTCTGATGCAGTTTCTTTTGATAATTCCGCTAAGTGGTTGATTGCGATGAATGAAGAAATTGAATCTCTCTATCAGAATATAACTTGGGATCTTGTGAAGCCGCCTTTGGGTAAGAAAATTGTTGGATGCAAATGGGATACCATTGCTGAAAGAAAGGTCTTTGTTCAGAAAATTCATACGAAGGACAATCCAGTTGATATACTTACGAAGCCTCTTCCGGTTTACAAGTTTAAGCAGTGCTTAGACTTGGTTGGTGTTTATTGTTGGTGATTGCCCGTTGGGGCTGTTAAGAAGAAGGTGGAGCAAGTTTTGTTAGGACATGCCAAGGTGGAGATTTGTTAGTTTGGCAAGTCCCATAGTCCCACATCGGGAAAATTAGGCTTATTATCTCATATTGGAACTATAAATAAGGGCATGGGCTTTGAAGTCAGATGCACCACAAGAGGCACCACAAGAAAAACCTAAGTGTTTGTTTTGGTTTAAGTCCATACTCAGTTAAATAATTTGGGCTTATAGTTGAGGTTTTTCTTGTTTAGTATTTTTGAGTGTTTTATGGCCTAGGAACATCTTCCTAAGGCATTTGTAATAGTCCCTTTTCATAGTAGTGATTTGCTCTTCTTTTGTCCGTGGATGTAAGTCAAAGTTAATTGACCGAACCACGTAAATCTGATGTTCTTGTCGCTTTTATCTTTTCCGCTTTATTGTCTTTGTTGGGTTACCAAAATTATCTTTTGGTAAATTTTCTAGGCTAACCCGAACAGAATCCGTCATCCGATGTCACACTTTACACTGTATTTTCATGGGGCTTGTTCCTTTCCACTACTGTTGTATTCCTCACAAACTTTAGTCACTGTGTCTTCCACAAGATGAGAAACAGTGTCTGACCTTAGGTTGTCTCTTTTCATGATTCAGTTCGTATATGCTTCTTAGATGAGAAGATAATGTCTCACTACATTTGGTCCATTTTCATTTATGTGCTTTCTAGCTAAATGACCTATTGCAGCAATCAGAACCCCTAATTAACAGTTTTGCTATATGCTGAAAAGAATTCAAATTTGATTGTTCTCTTTATGGGTGCATTGTTCTTCTCCAGCTGAGATGAGAATGCTAGCTTTCATAATTTCTAGTCTCAATTTCTCTCATCAGATTTAACGTTTATTTAGGTACAGTATGAAACCCTGTCTTAGTCGTCCTTAGGTTAAAAGCTCATGAGATGCAGAACATACCATATCAATGTTGTTAGTTTGGCAAGTCCCATAGTCTTACATCGGGAAAATCAGACTTGTTGCCTCGTCTTAGAACTATAAATAAGGGCCTGGGCTTTGAAGTTAGATGCACCACAAGTACCACAAGAAAAACCTAAGTGTTTGTTTTGGTTTAAGTCCATACTCAGTAAATAGTTTGGACTTATAGTTTGGTTTTTCTTGTTTAGTATTTTCGGGTGTTTTATGGCCTAGGAACATCTTTTTAAGGCATTTGTAATTGTCCCTCTTTTACAGTAGTAATTTGCTCCTCTTTCGTCCGTGGATGTAGGTCAAAGTTAATTGACCGAACCACGTATATCTGGTGTTTTTGGTGTTCTTGTCTCGCTTTTATTCTTTCCGCTTTATTGTCTTATTGGGTTGCCAAAATTATCTTGTGGTAAATTTCCTGGGGCTAGCTCTAACAAACTGGTATCAGAGCTTGGTTCTGGGATCTTTTGGCAACGATGACAATAACAAAGATTGTTGTCGAGAAATTCGACAAAAATGTCAACTTCGGCTTGTGGCAACTCAAGATGGAGGCCATTCTAGTTCAAGACGGAGTTGATTTGGTACTACAGGGCGCCGAGAGCATTATAGATGATATGTCAAAAGAAGAGCTTGCGGGTATGGATAAGAAGGCCCGATCAAGCATCATTCTAAATCTCTCTGACGAGGTTTTACGGGAGGTAGCTATAGAGATTACAACTAAGAGCATGTGGGACAAGCTTAAAGCCTTGTACATGAAGAGGACAGTGGAGAATCGTCTCTACTTGAAGTAGAGTCTGTATATGCTTCGGATGACTGAAGGTACATCTATACTCTCACATTTTGATAAGTTTGATTCTTTGGTTATGGATTTGGAGAATATATATGCAAAAATTGATGATGAGGATAAGACTTTGTTACTCTTGTGTTCTCTTCTCCAATCTTTTAAGCATTTCCGTGATACTTTAATTTATGGAAAAGAAACAGTTTTATATCAAGAAATTAAATCTGCACTGAAATCTTAGGAGCAAATAGACATGAATATCACTGGGGAAAGTAGAAAGAATCAGGATGAGGGTCTGGTTGTTAGGGGGAGAATGGATAAAAGAGAATTTGACAGTAGTAGATCTAAATCTAGATCTAAATCCAGACATAGAAATTTGGAATGTAGATATTGTCATAAAATGGGGCACATTAAATCTGATTGCTTTAAATTGAAAAATAAATTAAAGCAAAAAGAAAATTTTGTTGAGAAAACTATTGAATCCGCTGAAGTTAGTGTAGCAACTGATGAGAATGTTGGAAATATTTTTTTGCTATTAATGACAGGACGAGGTCTAAAAATGAATGGATTTTAGATTCGAGTTGTTCTTATCACATGTGTCCCAATAGGGATTTGTTTTTCACATATGAATCTTGTAATGGTGGAATTGTTTTGATGGGCAATAATGTCGCATGTGATGTTGTTGGTAGAGGCACAATCCGAATTAAAATGCATGATGGTATTATGAGGACGCTCACTAATGTTAGACATATTCCTGATTTAAAAAAGAATCTCATCTCTTTAGGCACCCTAGAGGCCCTTGGGTGTAAATACACAGCTGAAGGTGGAGTTATGAAAGTTTCTAGAAGTGCTCTTATTGTTATGAAAGCTTGTAGGTTTGATAGCTTGTATATTCTGCAGGGAACTACTGTCACAAGTTCAGTTGCAGTCTCGTTATCATCATTGTCTGATTCTAACATCACCAAATTATGGCATATGCGTTTGGGTCATATGAGCGAAAAAGGTTTGAGCATATTAAGTAAAAGAGGTCTACTTTGCGGACAGAGTACTAGGCCACTAGACTTTTGTGAACACTGCATTTTTGAAAAGCAGAAAAGAGTCAGCTTCACTTCTCCGGCAGTTCACAAAATGAAAGGTACTCTTGACTATATTCATTCAGACCTTTGGGGTTCAGCTCATGTTCAATCTAAGGGTGGTGCTAGGTATATGTTGACTTTCATTGACGATTATTCCAGGAAAGTTTGGGTTTATTTTCTGAAGCATAAAAATGATGTTTTTCTAACCTTTAAACAATGGAAGGCTTTGATTGAGAAGCAAACATGTAAACATGTTAAGCGGCTTCGAACAGATAATGGCATGGAATTTTGTGAAGGTGACTTTGAGGAATTCTACAAAAATGAAGGAATCATTCAGCATCGCACTATTAGGATGACGCCTCAGCAAAATGGTGTGGCTGAACGTATGAACAAAACACTCTTGGAGAGAGCAAGGTGTATGATCTCAAATGCAGGGTTGACAAAGGACTTTTGGGTAGTGGCGATTAATATGGCCTGTTACGTTATCAACCGCGCTCCTTCTGCAGCACTTAACTTTAAAACTCCAGAGGAAGTTTGGTCAGGTACTCCTGCTGATTACTCTAATTTAAAAATTTTTGGGTGTCCAGTATACATGCATGTAAATAAAGGAAAATTAGAGCCTCGGGCTAAAAAGTGCATTTTCCTTGGGTGTGCTTCTGGGGTGAAAGGATACAGATTATGGTGTTCTGATCCCAAATCCCCAAAATTTATAATCAGTAGAGATGTTAATTTTGATGAATTTTTTATGTTATCTTCCAAAGAGGATTCTACTAGTTGTACAAATGATAGTACGCAGAAGCAGGTGGAGCTTGAGATTGATAGTTCAGATTCTTTTAAGTCGAACTCTTCTACTCAAAGAATGCCAGATGGTGATCCCGAGTCTACTGACATAGATGATCCAGAGGAAGAGCAATATTCCATAGTCAAGGATAGACCACGGAGAAAAATTTGACCACCACAAAGATATGCAAATTTGGTTGCATATGCTTTGTCTGTTGCAAAAGAGATAAGTGAAGTTGGTGAGCCTACTTCCTACTCAGATGCTGTTTCTTGTGATAATTCCGCTAAGTGGTTGATTACGATGAATGAAGAAATAGAATCTCTCCATCATAATAGAATTTGGGATCTTGTGAAGCCGCCTTCGGGTAAGAAAATTATAGTTGCAAATGGGATACCATTGCTAAGGGAAAGGTCCTTGTTCAGAAAATTCATACGAAGGACAATCCAGCTGATATGTTTACCTTTCGGTTTACAAGTTCAAGTAGTGCTTGGACTTGGTTGGTGTTCATTGTTGGTGATTGCCCGTTGGGGCTTTTGTGAAGAAGGTGGAGCAAGTTTTTTGTTGGGACATGCTAAGGTGGAGATTTATTAGTTTGGCAAGTCCCATAGTCCCACATCGGGAAAATCAGACTTGTTATCTCATCTTGGAACTATAAATAAGAGCCTGGGCTTTGAAGTCAGATGCACCACAGGTACCACAAGTGGCACCACAAGAAAAACCTAAGTGTTTGTTTTGGTTTAAGTCCATACTTAGTAAATAGTTTGGACATTTTAGTTTGGTTTTTCTTGTTTAGTATTTTCGGGTGTTTTATGGCCTAGGAACATCTTCTTAAGGCATTTGTAATTGTCCCTCTTTTGTAGTAGTAATTTGCACCTCTTTCGTCCGTGGATGTAAGTCAAAGTCAATTGACCGAACCACGTATATCTGGTGTTTTTGGTGTTCTTATCTCGCTTTTATTCTTTCCGCTTTATTGTTTTGTTGGGTTGCCAAAATTACCTTGTGGTAAATTTCCTGGGACTAACTCTAACAAATGTGATATTAGATACTTTATTTAATGTCTCATCGCAATAACTGAAGTACTTCTCTTGGCCAAAAACATTTCGTGAAATCTCCATGTGGAAGCTCCAACATCTCAGCCAATCTTTTCTATCAAGTAGTGTAAGAGTGCTAGTTATTAAAGGGACTATCACCCATTTCTAGATAGCATATTTTTCCATCCAATTTTCCAAAAGCATATATAGTCCTCCAAATATTTAGTTAGACATATATGTATGTACATATATCCCTTTAGATATTTGAATCCTTTATATATGTCACTCACATTAGCATCCACGTAATAAATTCATGTTAGACACTGTTAATCGTGCTATAATGAATTTGAAAAGTTATATAACATTTTGAACACCTAAAATACCGCTAATCCTTTCCACGAAAGTATTTGAATCCATGTTTTCTAAAGCCAATAATCTAGAAGGACGAATATGGAGATTATTTAATTAGAAAAATATATAATATAATATTTTGAAGTTTTATCTTCATCACATTAACGTCGATTTGACATAAAAATCACTAATTTTGGACATATGTTGCCTTGTTTGAGGGGTTTCGTTATATGGAGTTTACAGTATCATTTGTCAAAGTAATCACTGATTAATTGCCGATGTCTCATTTCTCGGGTAAACAAAGAATATGGTAATCAAAGACACATTTGCAGTCGAAGAACATAGAATTACACGGGGAACTGTAGGAACAAATGCTGACTATAGATATAACTGTTTTGTTAAACAACATGCACTATTATTTTTCGCTTAGTTTAACAACGTGAAAGGACTTAAGCTTAAACAAAGATAGTTGAATGATTGAAGCAATGTCACATCTCCACCCCAAAGTCTACAAGCATATCAAATATCTGAGTCGATGTAATTTAATCATGAAGATTATCTTTTTAATATATATATATATTTAGATAATATATCTTTTAATATATATATCTTTTACCATATGACACTCGGCATATCTAGTTTATAAGAAGGGGTAAACTTTTTATTTAAAATTCTGATAATATCCTTGAATCGAACTATTTTATGTTTGATTGATTCGCAAGTTAGGTCAGGTTAGGTCGAATCACTTCCACGAACCCATGAATCACCTTTGCCTCCCCCTTCTACTCCACCTCCACTATCTCCTCTTTTGACTATGCTACCTCCTCCTCGTCCCTCTCTCTTTTGGCTTTCTCTGATAGGGATATAAAGAGGAATAACCTTTGTATATGAACAAATACTAGAAGATCATAATACGCAGCGGAATTAAATCGAAGCACAATCAAACAGAACACCAAGATATACGTGGAAAACCCCTTCAATGTGAAGGGTAAAAACCACGGGGCAAACTAGAGATAATCCACTATGAGAATAATGAATATACAAATCTCAATCTCTTGCCCTAAACCCTAGCAACAACCATAAGAGAATAACTGGGATACAAGGATCACGTCACTGCCCATAATATCTAAAACCTCCCCAAGTAATCACAGCAAGAGTCTACTGTAGATTTGATCTAACCTGAGATGAGAACACTGCTAGATGATTGAGAATAGTCTCTCTGTGTTGTCCTTGTCTTCTTCCCTTTCTTTCTCTTCCTTTTTTGCCTTGTTCTCCTTCTTTTTGGAATCCCGTGGCCCTCAAGATCTGCCTCATTGCTGCCTTTTTATAGCCTTTTTCTGCTTCTAAAATGCAGCCACCACACCCCATAATCTTAATTAGGGTTAGGTTAAGAGGGGGTGTGGGCTGTGGGCTGCCCTAGCCCACATGGGTTGAATATGGGCTATCAGCCCAACAACCTCCCCCTTCAGCCCATAAGGGAGGCTGTCCCATGACTCCTCAATGTGAAGCCATGCCGACCAACTGTCGGCATATCTCCTGTCTTTCTTTTGATAAGGTCTTTATCAACATGTCTGCTCCGTTGTCATCTGTATGAATTTTCTAAAGCTGCAACTATTAGGATCGAGAGCACTAAGAGGGGGAGGGTGAATTAGTGCAGCGGAAAACTTTCTACGATTAAAATCGAAAGCAGCGTTCGACCGATAAAAATAACTTCTGTATGAAAGTTGATACTAATCAATGTTAATGTCAAACTAAGCAGGCAGTTTGCAGCTATGATGAAAACCAGAATATCGGCACAAATTGAAATATGAAGTTCGTACGAAGAAATTGATTTACGTCTAAATGCTGATTCGTAAATCACTTGATTAGATAAGACGCAGTTTAAGCAGGAGTATAAAGGTAGTGTGCAGTATTGGTAAAGCTCAAAGCGTAAATGCAATCTGCAATATGATGATCATACGAAAAAGTAGATTTACGTCTAAACGCAGATTTACGTCTAAACGCAGATTTACGTCTAAACGTTGAAACTTGTTTGTAAAATCGTAGAGGGCAGTAACTATTGAGTTTTGCAGTGAAGGTAAAATGCTTAAAGGAAATGCAAACTGAGATTTAGAGTGGTTCAGTCAATCTTGACATACTCCACTTTTGGCTTCCTCCACCAATGAGGTCACCGATGTCAACTAGAGGCCTTCCTTCAATAAGCGAAGGCCAACCACTTTCTTACAGATTCACTCCTTTTGACGGGCTTAGGAGACAACCCTTACAGAAGTTTTCTCTCCTCTCTTTACAACTCAAACTTTGAAGAACAGAAAGAGGAGAACTAGCAGTTTTGAGCTCTAAGAACCATAGAAAGACAGCAAGATTTCGAGTGTTTGTTCTGTGCTTTCAGTGCTGAATGGGTGGGGTATTTATAGGCCCCAACCCAGTTCAAATTTGGAGCTCAAATCTGTCAATTCCCGGAATTCTGGGATCAGGCGGTTGCACCTCCTGACTGGGGCGGTTGCACCGCCTGATAGAGCTCGAAGACTGAGCCTCTGGTTGGTGCCACCTCTGTCAGGGGCGGTTGCACCTCTCTGCCAGAGCTCAAAGACCGAGCTCAGGCGGTTGCACTGCCTGACTGGGGAGGTTGCACCGCCTGGCAAAGCTCGAAACTTGAGCTCTGCCGGTGCTACCTCTTGGCAGAAGAGGTTGCACCGCCTAGTCTCGCTCGGAGACTGAGCCCGGGGCGGTGCCACCTCTTGGCTGGGGCGGTTGCACCGCCCAGTCTCGCTGGGAGACATAGCCTGGGCGGTGCTACCTCCTGGCTTGGGCGGTTGCACCTCCCACAACAATCAGGGTTAGAATGGGTTAATCCATTTGGCCCAATTTGATTCTTTCAGGGGCCCAATTGCCCCAAAATTAAGCTAATGGGATCACCTCCCTTTTCTAACTTAATCAATGTGCTAACTACGATTATTTCCTAAGACATATTCTGCAGCTTGCTCCGGTGCGTCAATCGCTTCTTCCGGCAAGTTTCCGGCGAACTTTCGTCGATCATCCGACGAACCCTCGGTGATCCTCCTGCGGACTTCCGGCAAACTCCTGGACTTGCGACGATCCACTTGGCTAGTTCCGACGAGCTCCTTTGGCAAGCTTCTGGACTTCTCGGATTTGTTCCCGCAGAACCTCCGACGACTGTCCGAACTTCCGTCGAGCTCTCGAACTCCCAATGTGATCATTGTCATGACTCCAGCGTAACTCCTACTGCATGTCTTTCTTCCATCATAGTTAATCCTGCACACTCAAAACAAAAACTTCGATCGAGACAATTAATCCTAAGCAATTAACCAAGTTGTCCGGCATGTCATTGGTCCCTCGACGCTTCGTCCGATTCTTCGGCGCATCGTCCTTTCCTGCAGCCGATTGCCCAATCGGCCTGTTGACTCCGCAACTCCGATATCCTTGGCACAATACCCGCTCTTCTTGGCCCGATGCCCGAGTCCACGACCTGAAGCCTTCTATCGATACGTCGACCGATCCACCGGCCCGACGTCCAATCTTCTGACATGTTCCTCCGGCACAACATGATTTTCCTGCTTTAATTGTCTCATCCAGATTGAAGCATCCTGCATCACTCAAAACGCAGATTAAATCATAAACATATATCAAGTAGTTTCATAATCAAAATACGAGATTCAACAATCTTCCCCTTTTTGATGATGACAACCACTTGATGACGGAGTTAAACTTAACTCCCGGAGTTTAAACAAACTCCCCCTATCAATATGCCATATTGATAGAAACTCTTAGATTCAAAAATCTAAGCAATATGTCATCATAAACGGAGTTAACCTTAACTCCCAGAGTTTAAACAAACTCCCCCTATCAATATGCCATATTGATAGAAACTCTTGGATTCAAAAATCCAAGCAACATGTCATCATAAACTTATGCATAACATGTCATGTCATCAACATACTTCTCCCCCTTTGTCATCAACAAAAAGGAGAAGTACCGCAATCAAGTGTTTGTGATATAAGTTTAACTCATTGCATGAAAAACATAATATCTTTTGTTATCATCATGCAAGTTTACTATCATCAAATGGTAAAATATCAACATGTAAAATTGTGATTCAAGTTCTTGATATCTTAACATGATATGACATTCATAGCACCTATTCATATGAATGCTGCTTTTGATATCTCATCATAATATGGCATTCATGACATCTATTCATATTCTTCAAATATGGCACTCATAGTATCAATTTATATATTTCTCCCCCTTTGTCATGAACAACAAGGAGAATGATATAAGCAAATTTTAAATATAAGTGTGATGTCATAAGTTGGTTTATGTCATTTTCCAACAGCGAGTGATAGGATACCAATTATGCAAATATCTCGAGGAAAACATGACATGGAGATAGCTTTTATTGCTTCTTCCTTTTTATTTGTTATCTTTTTACATGAAGGAGGAAAGCCATATGTGAAGTTCAAATTGATAAGATATTAAAGCACACTTCATTTTTGCAAGGATTAAGTTATGTAAGTGAGTCAAATCCTTGTATGTAAAAATATCTTCCTTTTATAAGAGGGAATCATCAAATATGTTTCTCAAAAAATATTTTTCACATGATAAGTGCATTTGCTAGATGATTCCATATGTCAAAAATCAATGATGTGAATTAAACTTGATATGACATATGCTTGTTAAGTTCGGAAGAGGATAATGTATCAAGAAAATCCAATTGTTAGGATCAAGAAAATCCGAAAATGAAATTTGACACTTTCATACATTCGGACAGGGTTTTACTAGAGATATTCAATTACAATCATGAAGGTAAAACTATTAGAACCCTTGCAGATTCTAAACTTGGGGTTGATCTCTTTAGGGGATCGGCCTCCTTGGAACTCTATAGGGGTTCCTCCCTCCAAGTTGCTGCTCAAAGGCTGTAGAAAAGATTCATCTATTGCTTATGAAAAGAGGAGGAATACATGGCTATTTATAGGGCTTCTAAACTATAACTCCTAATAGGACTCCTACTTAAGACTCTTACTTCTAACTAACTCCTAATAGGACTCCTACTCAAGACTCCTATTCCCTTACAACTCTTAATTCTTCTCTAAGAAAAAACCTCCTACATGAATGTCCCTCTCAATTAGGACTCTCTTAACTAGAGTCCTAACAGAATGTCCCTCTCAATTAGGACTCTCCTAGCTAGAGTCCTAACAGAATGTCCCTCTCAATTAGGACTCTCCTAGCTAAAGTCCTAACAGTTTTACATGAATGTCCCTCTCAATTAGGACTCTCCTAGCTAGAGTCCTAACAAACCCGCCCTCTTCAAATCAGCCTTGTCCTCGAGGTTGACGATTCATGAATTTTGAGAATTTGATCTTCAAGTCGTCATAGTTCTCCAAAGTGGCATCTTCTGTTAGTAGGTTTGCCCACTGTATTAGCAATTCAGTAGTGGATCGTCGTCGTCGAGTCATAATCCGTCGATCAATAATGGCACTTGGCTGAGTCTGAAGTCCTCCTTGGGTAGTCATATTTGGTGGGTGGCTTTGGGCTATCTCCAAGCACCTATTTACAACTTCTGTCTGGCCATCGGTTTGTGAGTGATATGCCATACTCCTTTTCAATTTAGTACTCTTATAGTGTAATTCTTTTGAGTCCCAATTGTAATGAGCTACGGAGCTTGGTGCTTCCTTCAATTTTTTTATAATCTTACTAGTCTCTGAATCTTCCTGCCATTCCATCTTAATATCCTTAAGAAAGTCGCTGGTCAAAAGTGAAACGGTCGAAACTTCAACTTGCTCGGGTAGCTGCGAAAGCGCATCTGCAAGAACATTCTCTTTCCCCTTTTTGTAAGTTATTTCATAATCAAATCTGAGAAGTTTTATTACCCTTTTTTGCTGCTCAGGGGATGATATTTTTCGCTCCAAAAAGTACTTGAGGCTTTTATGGTCGGTTTTAATTTGAAATCGTCGGCCAATCAAGTAGGGTCTCCACCTCGTTGCTGCGCGCACAATGGCGAGCATCTCCTTATCATATGTTAACTTATTTTGATGGGAGGGAGATAATGCCTTGCTAGTGTATATGAGTGGTCGACCATCTTGCATGAGAATGGCTCCAATTCCGACTCCAGATGCGTCGGCCTCAATAATAAAGGGTCGATTGAAATCTGGTAGTGTTAGCACCGGCATCGTCGTCATGGCTGCCTTAAGTTTGTCGAAGGCAGCGGAGGCTCTGTCCAACCATTGGAAGATATCTTTTTTCAATAAGGAAGTAAGTGGTGCACTGATCTCTCCATAGTTTTTCACGAACTTGCAGTAGTAACCTGTTAAACCCAGAAAGCCATGTAGCAATTTTATGTTCCTCGGGGTCAGCCAGTTTTGCATTGCTCCAATTTTGAAGGGGTTTACTGCCACACCTTCCTCTGATATGATATGCCCAAGATATTCCACATTCTTTTGAAGAAAGCAAAAATTCATAGTGGTTATTGTGTGTTCAAAAGGTGGTTTTCGGTATGTCTTTTTCGCATACTCGTATTTGATGATACCCGGATCGAAGGTCCAGCTTTGTGAAGATTTGTGCTCCCTTTCATCTTGCAACTCAACTACTACTGGAATAGGGTATTTATCCTTGATGGTTATGCCATTGAGAGTTCGGTAATCAACACATAATCGCCATGTTCCGTTCTTCTTGCGTACAAGTAGCACCGGTGAAGAATAGAGGTTGCAACTTGGTCGAATAACTCATGTTTTGAGCATTTCTTTTAAAATCCTTTCTATTTCATCCTTCTGGAGATGTGGATACCGATATGGCTGAGTATTTGCTGGAGATTTGACTGGAAAAATCATTATACAATGATCATGCCGACGAGTAAGAGGTAGGTTGTGCGGCTCGCCAAATATATTTGAAAATTTAGCAAGCAAAGGAAATAGGTTTGGATCTTTAAATTCTATTGGCTCTCCTTTAGTTTGTTGCTCAAGTTGTATAAAAAATCTGCTGTATGTTTTATGCAAAACCTTCTCCATTTGTTGTGTGCAAATCATCCTTATGTCGCCCCCACATTTCCCGTTCAGTATCACCTGTTTTCTCTTACTATAAAATTTCATAATTAGTTGCATAAAATTCCAAGAAATATCACCTAATGTCGTCAACTATTTAATTATGAACATAGCCTTATGATCATCAGGAGGGAGAAGGAAGACATCTGCAATTATCTCTTGGTCCTGGAGGAATAGTTTCTCCTACGGGCGCCTACAATCACAATTCAAAATTCGTCCGTCAACGACCTTAACGTCAAACCTGCTGCAATTCTCAATAGGTAAGGCCATTCGGATAGCAACCTTACTGTTTAGGATATTATTAGTGCTGCCCGTGTCGATGAAAACAGTGATCAGTTGTTGTTTGAGAAGGCCTCCAACTTTCATCATTTGCGGGTTTGAGTAGCCGGCTAGTGCATGTACCGTAACTTCGGTCGGTTGTGGCTCTTCTTCTGCATCTTCTTCTTTATGTTCAATACTCTCTTCTGGATGTTCAATGACCTTTTCTTCTACTAGTTCAATGATAAAAAGTCTCCCTTTACTACAGCGATGCTCATGGCTCCACGGCTCATCGCAATGCCAACATAACCCCTTCGCAGATCGCTCCTGAAGCTCTTCTCTTGTCAACCTTTTTGGTGCAAGGACTCGGTCAACAGTAGGGGGGGCTAAGGGCTTCAATATTACTGGTTGAGGAGTGACCCTAGTCCTTCGAGCTTCATGGTTCAATTGCTCCTCTTGATGTCGTGCGAAAGAGATGACTGCCATAAGCGTGTACGGTTGTCGTGCTTTAACTTCTCCTCGGATCTCCGGCTTCAAGCCCTCAATGAAGGTCCTCAATAGCTGTTTTTGAGACCAATCACAAGTTTGATTAGATAACCTTTCAAACCTAGTTTGGTACTCTTGAATGGTGGAGGTTTGTCGGATCTTTGCTAGTTGTCCGTCAATATTCTCGTAATCGGTTGGTCTGAAGCGGAATAGCAGTCCTTCTTTGAATTGTCGCCATGAAAGAACTCCATAAGTATGTTTAAACCAGTCAAACCACTGTATAGCATCCCCTTCAAGATGTATAGCTGCAATTTTCATCATAGATGCATCTGCGGTTTTGTGGTATTGAAAATATCGCTCCGCACGCGAGATCCAACCAATCGAGTCTCCTTCTTCCCATCTAGGGAAGTCCACTCTCACGCATGGATAGTTGGGGTCAATCATAGAGCTTCCCCTCTCTTGGAAGTCATATCTTTGGGTTTGGTGCGATTGGGCATAGCTCTCTCCGTGATATGATTTTTTCGGGCTTAGTAGTCGGCCCAATCTGAGTTCGGTAAAGAGCGTCCGAATCTTATCCTCCATTCGCGCCTCCAAGGCTTCGAATTTAGCATCGATTGCCTCCTTAGATGCCATAGTATATGCCTCCAAATCTATGATATTAAGATCTCTCTTTTGTTGTCAGGTTAAAGGCATGTATAGGATGAGAGAAGTGATGGTCGAAAGGGTTGGTGGATCGGTGGATGTAGGCTACGATTTAGGCTTGTTTTGTGGCTGTTTTGGGTGCAGTTTGAGGGTGTGGTTTGGTGGAGTTTTAGGGCTGTGGATGAAAGTTTTGGATCTATGGTAGATGGCAGCAAAGGTTTGAGAGAAATCAGTGGAAGTTGCAGCAAGTATGTGCTGTCTTGTAAGAGCAGAATTGTCGTCGAAGAAACAGCGGTTTCTCGACGTAATTTCCACCAAAAACTTAAGAGAATTTAGGAGGGAATTGATAGCAAAATCATAGTTTATATGACAGCAAGGATGACTAATTTAATCAAGAAAATTTCGGCAGTATAACAGCAAGGAAATCGGTGCAAGTTGCGATAGCAGAATTCTCGTCGAAAAATTTCAGCAGTTTACGATGAAAATTTATAGCAACACAAAAATCGGTTTTAGAGATGAATTCCTCAATAGATCAATCTTAGATGGAAGCCAAGATGATCTATAAAGTATATAAGAAATTTCATTCAAAAAAGATTGCAAATAGATGGGTTAAGGCAATAATATGCGACCGAAATTTTCTGCAGTATAGATTTTTAAGTATAGAAGATTAGACGTAAAAGATCAGAAGTTTATATTGAGAATTTTTTGATGAAACTAAAGGGAAATCCACTATTAGAAAGTGTCAAAGCTATCATAAAAATTTCGTAGAGATTTGGATAGAAACAATGTAGTATCAAGATCAAACAATCAGTGCTATGCGGCTGAAATTTTACGGTGCAGATTTTCAAGTATAGCAGACTAGATTTAAAATATCAATGGTTTATATTGAGAATTTTTTGAAAAAACTAAAGGGAAATCTGTTGTTAGGAAGTGTCAAAGATGTCATAAAAATTTCATAGAAATTTAGATAGAAAAAGCATAGTAGCAAGATCAAACAGATGGTACTATGCGGCTGGAATTCTGCAATGTATCTTTCATCGTAGAGATGAAAACTTTGTGACGAAAGGTTTATGCAGCAATATAGGAACAATTTTTTTTTTTTGGATTTTCGAATAAGGATAACTAAATTGCAGCAGTAGTAAGGTAGGAAACCAGAACCTATTGCAATTCACGGGGAGATCAAAGGATGAACCGCGGTCGTGGAGATGATGGCGGAATTCGGTGACGATCTTTTAAGCAATTGTGGGAATTGCTTTGGGCGGTTGTGGAGGGCTGATGGATGGCAGTGGAAGGGCAGTGAGATGCCAAAACCGCTGCTCTGATACCAGGTGTTAGAACCCTTGCAGATTCTAAACTTAGGGTTGATCTCTATCAACCTCCTTGGAACTCTATAGGGGTTCCTCCCTCCAAGTTGCTGCTCAAAGGCTGCAGAAAAGATTAATCTATTGCTTATGAAAAGAGGAGGAATACATAGCTATTTATAGGGCTTCTAAACCCTAACTCCTAATAGGACTCCTACTTAAGACTCTTACTTCTAACTAACTCCTAATAGGACTCCTACTCAAGACTCATATTCCCTTACAACTCCTAATTCTTCTCTAAGAAAAAACCTCTTACATGAATGTCCCTCTCAATTAGGACTCTCCTAACTAGAGTCCTAACAGAATGTCCCTCTCAATTAGGACTCTCCTAGCTAGAGTCCTAACAAAAACATGCTTATTATCATGGAAATTTTTGTATTCAAGCACATAATTTCCAACATGTAATCATGGCAAGTAATTGTGTAAAATCATTATGGCAATCAAGTGATTTGATCATTCAATCAAAAAAGTTTGAAAAATAATTTTAACACGTTTAATCATTCGGACATATTTTTGCCATAGTTTTTCAAATATAATCATGAAGATAAGGCATGCTCATCATCATGGTAGTATGATAGCAAGTTTACCATATACAAGCTAGCAACAAATTTCTACATTTTAAGGCCCGCAAGCTAGCAATTTTGAGATGTTCAAGAAAGCAACTCTTGCTTCTTGAAATATAAGTTTTGCTAGATGTGCAAGTTAACTTTTTGCTTCTTGAGATAGGCAAGATAGCATTCCTTGGTGATGTTCAATATAGCTAAGTTCTACATCATGCAAGCTAGTGAATTTTATAACATTTTAGAACATGCATAATCACCAAAGCATCATAAATTTTAATGATGTGCAAAATTACAAATTTTGCATGATTGCATTTGTGTGTCTTGAGATTTACAAGATAGCACTTATTGGTGATGTTCAAGATAGCAATTTCTTCTCTTTTGATAAGTGAAATTTTTGCTTTCTTCTTGAATTGTGCAAGCTAGCTATCTCCCCTTTTGTCATTATCAAAAAGAAGGGAAAAACCCTTTACATCAATTTTTAAATCATGACAAAGGTTAGTATCAATCTCATTTGTGCATCATTATATTTTCAAATTAAAACATGCACATTTTCAAAACATATAAACTCATTATTATATGCATGATTTGTTGGGAAATCATGGGGGGCGACATCATATGCGCAGCGGAAGAACAAGAAAACAAAAATCCCCGATTCCCAAAAAGATGTTCGTCGTCGTGCGAAGATTGGTGTGCAAAATCCGCAAAACACAAAACTACGTATAGAGATTGTGTTACCTAGGGAGATCGTATATCCCTGTTTCCTTGCAGATCCTCAGGAGAGGGTGAAGGAGGTCAAGCGTCCTCCTCTCTAGCGGTGATCCACACAGCAGGGTTGCGACGACGCTCCTCAAAACTCCAGGCCTACTCTGAGGTGGAGAGGGAGAGGAGAATAGGAAGGGCAAGCAAAAACTCTAGCCTATGAGGCTGTGAATCCCTCCTATTTATAGAGATCCCGTGTCAAAACCCTAATGGGTCCTTTCCCTAGTGGGTATTGGATCTGCATCCAATAAGACAAGGGCTCCGTCGGATATCTCATATCCGAACCTCTACTCATCGCAATGCCTACCATATGTGTGTGACCCTCTAGGCCCAATATCGAGCTGGCCGTGAGTCATACCTATCAGAACTCCTTCTAACTAAGTGAATTATTATCTCTGTAATAATTCACTCGACTCATCGACTACGGAAGTACTAGGCCACTACGCCGTAGTCCCCAGACGATACAGGGGAATCCAATCCATTGGACCTGTCTGTCCTCAGTTACCATGTACCTATAGTCCCTCATCCATCTAATATCCCAGAGACCGTATATCGAGCATGGTGCTGTCAGACCCATACGGTTTCTACTTGAGTCTCGCTCTAATCGGATTCTCCCGGAGAACTCTTTCTCTCTCAACCCGAATGACCCTGGCCAGGGATTTGTCTGAGCAAGAACACATGGGATATTCCTCTCATGATACCGAGAGTGGATGATCCTCTATCGACACTCAATAGCCCTCGTAAGGTCGACTACCACTCCCAATGACCAGCTGTACTAGATTTGGGAACAGCCAAACCTATAAGTCTGGTATCAAAGAGTGGAGCACTCATACAGGACATCCTTGGTGTCTCAAGTCTAAGAACCAGATACACCACTAGGACTACGGAATCGTTGTCTGACAATAAGGCATCATCAACCATCCAGCATTCCGTAAGCGGATCAATCAGTGAACTCATTCTCCAATGAGCACCTGTACTGTATCCCTAGTGTCCCTACACGAGCAGCTATGAGACCAGCTGCATCCATCATATGGACGGGTATACAGCACACCAGTCTATCCGGTTATCACGATGTCCCTCTCGAGTAACCTATGACCGGGATTATTTAGGATATGTGTTTAAAGGTGAATCGATCTCATTATCGTGATCTCATCACGATCCGATTCCCATTGCACAAATCCAAGGACATCACAATACATATGCATTTATGCAATAGTTATAAAGTGATATACGCCAAAAATATAATAAGCAAAAAAGATTCTGTATCAAGTCACACGTGCCATCACTCACGTGATTGGCTTGCTGGGCATTTATGACTAGCAATCTCCCACTTGACCTAAAGCCAATCACCTATGTGTCTGATCCCCATCAGACCCCTGTGACGCTCAAAGACAATCTGAGACAATGGCTTTGTTAGTGGATCTGCAATGTTATCTTCGGATGGAACTCTTTCCACTGCTACATCTCCTCGGGTCACGATCTCTCTGATAAGGTGGAACCTCCTCAGAACATGCTTAGATTTCTGATGAGACCTAGGTTCCTTCGCTTGAGCAATTGCCCCGTTGTTGTCGCAATATAGGGAAATCGGCTCCTCACTATCCGGCACGACTCCCAAATCTGTGATGAACTTCTTCAACCAGACTCCCTCCTTTGCTGCATCTGATGCAGCAATGTACTCTGCCTCTGTGGTCGAGTCAGCAGTGGTATCTTGCTTGGAACTCTTCCAGCACACTGCTCCTCCATTCAAGGTGTACACATACCCTGAATTCGACTTGCTATCATCGACATCAGACTGAAAACTTGAGTCAGTGTAGCCTTCAACCTTAAGGCTATTACCTCCATATACTAGTAAAAGATCCTTAGTCCTTCTCAAGTACTTAAGGATACACTTTACTGCTTTCCAGTGCTCCAAGCCTGGATCCGCCTGATACCTGCTCGTGACACTCAGAGCATGCGCTATATCAGGCCTAGTACATAGCATGGCATACATGATAGACCCTATTGCTGAGGCATAAGGTATCATATCCATGTTCGCCCTTTCTTCTGGAGTCTTTGGGGACATACTCGTAGAAAGCGATATCCCATGTCTCATCGGTATGAGACCTCTTTTGGAATTTTCCATGCCAAACCTTTTGACAATAGTTTCTATGTACCTGGACTGGGACAAGCCAAGCATCCTTTTGGATCTATCTCTATAGATTCTAATCCCCAAGATATAAGATGCTTCTCCTAAGTCCTTCATGGAGAAGTGTCTAGATAACCAAGCCTTTATTGTGGATAGCATTCCTATGTCATTCCCAATGATGAGGATGTCATCCACATATAACACCAAAAAGCTAATAGCGCTCCCACTTACCTTTCTGTATACACAAGGCTCATCTTCGTTCTTAACGAAGTCATAAGATCTGATTGCCTCATCAAATCTTATGTTCCAACTTCGGGAAGCTTGCTTTAGTCCATAAATGGATCTAAGCAACCTACACACCTTATCTGGGCAGTTCTTGGACACGAATCCCTCAGGTTGCATCATATACACCTCCTCCTCCAGGTTCCCGTTGAGGAATGTGGTTTTCACATCCATCTGCCAGATCTCATAATCATAGTGTGCTGCAATAGCCAATAGAATTCTGATGGATTTTAGCATTGCTACGGGTGAGAAAGTTTCGTCGTAGTCAACACCTTGCCTTTGACGATACCCCTTAGCCACTAGCCTTGCTTTATAGGTCTCTACCTTTCCATCTACTCCGATCTTTTTCTTAAAGATCCACTTGCAACCGATGGGTACAATACCTTCGGGTGCATCAACTAGGTTCCAAACCTTATTGGAGTACATAGAATCCATCTCAGAATTCATGGCTTCTTTCCACTTCCCGGAGTCTATACTCATAATAGCCTCCTCGTAGGTCTGAGGATCAATATCCTCTACATCCTCTACTCTAATATGTCCCACATATCTCTCAGGAGGATGGGATACTCTATCAGACCTGCGTAAAGTTGAAACTTGTGTATTAGGTACCTGAATAGACTCGGGCTGTAGAGTGGTGCTTGAGCTTGGTTCTCCAACCTCGCTCAATTCTATCATTCTCCCACTGTCTCCGTCAAGAATGTGTTCCTTCTCAAGGAACACTGCTCTCTTAGCTACAAAGACCTTTTGGTCCTCGAGATGATAGAAGTAATACCCACAAGTTTCCTTGGGGTATCCCACAAATTTACATCGCCCTGTCCTTGATTCTAACTTATCGGGGTTGTGTCTTTTAACATGGGCAGAGCAGCCCCAAATCTTAACTACTTTAAGATCAGGCTTCTTCCCTTTCCATATCTCATATGGTGTAGACACCACCGACTTAGTTGGAACTCTGTTCAGAAGGTAAGCTGCGGTTTCTAGGGCATATCCCCAGAATGAGATGGGTAGGTCAGCGAAACTCATCATGGACCGTACCATATCTAATAATGTACGATTTCTCCTTTCAGAGACACCATTGAGCTGAGGTGTATAAGGAGGTGTCCATTGGGATAATATCCCATGGTCCTTGAGGAAGTGAGTAAACTCTGTACTTAAGTACTCACCTCCTCGATCTGATCGAAGAGTTTTGATACTCTTTCCAGTCTGGTTCTCCACCTCATTCTTATACTCTCTGAATTTCTCAAAGGCCTCGGACTTGTACTTCATTAAGTACACATATCCATACCTTGAGAAATCATCAGTAAATGTAATGAAGTAGGAGTAACCTCCAATGGCATGAGTTGACATGGGTCCACATACATCACTATGTATGAGTTCCAACAACTCAGTGGCTCTCTCTCCAGTTCCACTAAATGGAGAGTTGGTCAGTTTTCCACGAATGCAAGGCTCACAAGTTGCATATGACACATAGTCGAATGGATCTAGATATCCATCATTTAGCAACTTTTGAATCCTTCTTTCATGGATGTGACCTAGCCTACAATGCCACAGGTATGCACTGTTCAACTCATCTCGTTTCCTTTTAGACACATTTACATTCATGATATGTGGAGTAGTGTCTAACATAAATAAACCATTATGCAATGTTCCTTTCGTGATGATCTTATCATCTAATAATATTGAACAACCATTGTTCTCAAAAACAAATTTATATCCACTAACTGTTAAACATGAAATGGAGATAATGTTTTTGATAATAGAAGGAACAAAATAACATGCATCTAATGCAATAAAAGCTCCACTAGGCAGATGTAGGGCGACCTCGCCAACAGCTAATACAGCAACTTTTGCTCCATTACCCATCTTGAGGTCCATCTCGCCTCTCTCTAGTCTCCTAGGCCTTGCCAGAACCTGCAACGAATTACATATATGATAAGCACTACCGGTATCTAATACCCATGTGTTATCATAAGAGTCTGACAAATGGAGACCGATCATGAATGTACCTGAAGCTTCATCAAGCTTTTGTTTCGCCCTTTCTGCAAGGTACTCTTTGCAGTTTCTCTTCCAGTGCCCATCTTTACCATAGTGGAAGCACTGGCCTTTGTCCTTTGTTGGGTCTTTCTTAGCAACCTTTGCTTTACCTTGTTTGCCCTTGCCCTTTCCCTTCTTAAGGGACCTTTCTGCTTTCCTTTTCTTTCTGGTCTCACCAGTGTAGAGAACTGGCTTCTCTTTCTTAATAGTACTCTCTGCCTCCCTCAACATATTGAGGAGCTCTGGGAGAGTCACCTCAAGCTTGTTCATATTAAAGTTCATTATGAACTGTGAAAAGGAATCTGGTAGGGACTGAAGCACAATGTCCACACACAAGTTATCCTCTAGGACCATTCCTAGACCTGTGAGTTTCTCTATCCACTCAATCATCTTTAGGACATGGTTCTGAACCGGTGTCCCCTCAGTCATCCTAGCGCGGAAAAGGCTCTTGGATATCTCATATCGTAGAGTCCTTCCCTGTTCCTCAAACAATTTACGGACATGTAGGAGAATGGATCTGGCATCTATCTTTTCATGTTGTCTCTGTAACTCTGGAGTCATAGAGCCCAACATATAGCACTGAGCAAGAGTGGAGTCATCAATGTACTTCACGTAGCGAGCGATCTCATCCTCGCTTGCCTCTTCTTCGGGCGTAGGCATCACTGTATCAAGGACGTACACGATTTTCTCCGCTGTGAGAACAATTCTCAAGTTACGGAGCCAATCCGTATAATTTGGACCAGTGAGGCGGTTGACATCAAGTATGCCACGTAAGGGATTTGAAAGCGACATTTTCTGAAAATAAAGATGTAGCAAAAATGAATAACATGCAGATTTTGCAAGAAATAAACAATCAAGATATGGACTTCTATCTTAATATGCTCCCACTATTTTACTAACGAGTCACGCGACACCCTCAGCACGTGAAACGGAAGTCTCCGGCAGACTTCTAGTGGGGATCAGGATCCAATCAGCGTCTTAGTGTAACCTCGAGGGACTCGACCAATCACACTAAGCCTAAAAGGTAGACAACTCTTGCCGATCACAACTCCTTGTGATTCCCGTTCTGTTCGGCCTCCGAATCACCATGGCCTCGAGGGACTCGACCAACCATGATGCTCGGTTAAGTCAACACCTTCGTTACAAGATGAGTCTGATTTGATGATATACCCTCGAGGGACTCGACCAAGCATATCATGCCCTCAGGTCACCGGTGACATCTCTATGTCATAAGCAAGATAGCGAATCGCGATATAGGTGAGTCTCGAGGGACTCGACCAACTCAACCTACACCGGGATTCGGTTCCTACTCATAACGATGGAAGGCCACGTGGGTCAATCTAATTGCCTCACGTTTACCGACTTAATATTATCGAGAGATGTTTCTATGATTTGGTCTCCTATTATGACATGTCACACATGTACATATTTAATATATATCTACATCGCATGCAAATATATATACATATCTAGTATGTGTATAAGCAATCACACCAGATGATCATGGACCACAACCTAATATGATTAGGCCCGAGCCAGTAGGCCTAATCACTCACATCAAGATCTATGTGTGCAACGGTGCATCTCCATGCCTTGTGATCATCCATCTCGTCCTCGTTGGTTCCGTCGACATCTTGATGCATCTTCATGCATCACGATCGTCCGTCTCGTGGGTCCCGCTATGGCTTCCACGCTCCCGCTGCGCCTCCTCATGTGATTACAACTTAATCATAGGCACGCAGGCCCGACAATAAACGAGAAATATAATGGAGGTTCGCAGAACTCAATAATAATAATCACAAGTACACACATCACACGGTCCATGATCATCCGTCCACTCATCATACATCACATGTATAAATAATCGTCATTATGTAGGACTACTAGATAATAAAAATAATAATCAACTAAACCTTTTAATTAATTAATATTTTCTGAAATCAGGGATATATAGGGAATTTCTCAATTCCTAAGGGTATTTTCGTAATTTGGACAAAAGATAGAAACTGGAATTTCTCAAATTCTGAGGGGCAAAACTGTCTTTTGCGTAGAAAACCCTAATACCCTTTCCCCTTTTCGCTGCTGCGCCGCCGCCGCCGCCACCATGCTGGCGGCGGCCTGTGCGGCGAGGGCGAGGGCACTGCCCTCGCCTGCAGGTGGCACGCCCGCTGGGGTCGCTGCCGCTGCAGGTGGGCGCCCCCGCGGGCGCCGCCGCCTTCGCGGGCGGTTCTACCCGCGAGTCAGCGCCCGCAGGTGGTGCTGTCTCGCTGGCGGTCGCCCCTGCGGGGTTTTTGCCCGTGGGAGCAGCGGCCACAGGCGCCGCTGCCCTGCGGTGCCTCAGCCCGCGCTGCTGCCCCGCGGCGCCTCTGCCCGCGGGCTCATTGGCCGCAGGCGCTTCTACCGAGCGGGCTCCCAGCCCCGCCGGCCGCAAGCCTGCTGCAAGCAGATCGCCGGCCGGCTACTGCAGGCACAGCGCTTGCGCATGCGCCGGCGCTGTGCTGCCTGGCTGCGGCTGCGGCTGGCTGCAGGCATGCAGATCGAGGGCAGCAACTGTTGCTGCCCTTCCTCGCTTTTGCGTCAACGATTTCGACGTCAATATTCTTCCTAAACACAACACACGCAGTTCAAAAACCAATCATTCACACGAACAACCTGGCTCTGATACCACTGTTGGGAAATCATGGGGGGCGACATCATATGCGCAGCGGAAGAACAAGAAAACAAAAATCCCCGATTCCCAAAAAGATGTTCGTCGTCGTGCGAAGATTGGTGCGCAAAATCCGCAAAACACAAAACTGCGTATAGAGATTGTGTTACCTAGGGAGATCGTATATCCCTGTTTCCTTGCAGATCCTCAGGAGAGGGTGAAGGAGGTCAAGCGTCCTCCTCTCTAGCGGTGATCCACACAGCAGGGTTGCGACGACGCTCCTCAAAACTCCAGGCCTACTCTGAGGTGGAGAGGGAGAGGAGAATAGGAAGGGCAAGCAAAAACTCTAGCCTATGAGGCTGTGAATCCCTCCTATTTATAGAGATCCCGTGTCAAAACCCTAATGGGTCCTTTCCCTAGTGGGTATTGGATCTGCATCCAATAAGACAAGGGCTCCGTCGGATATCTCATATCCGAACCTCTACTCATCGCAATGCCTACCATATGTGTGTGACCCTCTAGGCCCAATATCGAGCTGGCCGTGAGTTATACCTGTCAGAACTCCTTCTAACTAAATGAATTATTATCTCTGTAATAATTCACTCGACTCATCGACTACGGAAGTACTAGGCCACTACGCCGTAGTCCCCAGACGATACAGGGGAATCCAATCCATTGGACCTGTCTGTCCTCAGTTACCATGTACCTATAGTCCCTCATCCATCTAATATCCCAGAGACCGTATATCGAGCATGGTGCTGTCAGACCCATACGGTTTCTACTTGAGTCTCGCTCTAATCGGATTCTCCCGGAGAACTCTTTCTCTCTCAACCCGAATGACCCTGGCCAGGGATTTGTCTGAGCAAGAACACATGGGATATTCCTCTCATGATACCGAGAGTGGATGATCCTCTATCGACACTCAATAGCCCTCGTAAGGTCGACTACCACTCCCAATGACCAGCTGTACTAGATCTGGGAACAGCCAAACCTATAAGTCTGGTATCAAAGAGTGGAGCACTCATACAGGACATCCTTGGTGTCTCAAGTCTAAGAACCAGATACACCACTAGGACTACGGAATCGTTGTCTGACAATAAGGCATCATCAACCATCCAGCATTCCGTAAGCGGATCAATCAGTGAACTCATTCTCCAATGAGCACCTGTACTGTATCCCTAGTGTCCCTACACGAGCAGCTATGAGACCAGCTGCATCCATCATATGGACGGGTATACAGCACACCAGTCTATCCGGTTATCACGATGTCCCTCTCGAGTAACCTATGACCGGGATTATTTAGGATATGTGTTTAAAGGTGAATCGATCTCATTATCGTGATCTCATCACGATCCGATTCCCATTGCACAAATCCAAGGACATCACAATACATATGCATTTATGCAATAGTTATAAAGTGATATACGCCAAAAATATAATAAGCAAAAAAGATTCTGTATCAAGTCACACGTGCCATCACTCACGTGATTGGCTTGCTGGGCATTTATGACTAGCATGATTCCAAATCATCATTCATATTATTTCAATCATTGTTTCACTCGTCACTATAGCTTATCATGCATAATATGTAAAACCATCTAACATGATATAAACATTTATTTATTTAATTTTTTTAAGCATTCATGATACACATCATACATTATCATAATAAAAAGCATATGCATCATTCCAAATCATAAATATTTCAAATCATCATGGTATTAATTTGTCACATTGCATCCTACCATGCATGATCGAAACTTCTCATTTGCATACATCAAAATAAATTCATGAATATCTCATGCATTCATATCATCACTTGAGGAATATTGAAAAGAAATAATTGGGTGATGAGATAAATATTTCATGAATACAAAGAATTACATAAAAATCATATCATGGAATACAAGTCACAATCATTCAATAGAAAAATCAAGATCATGATTTTGATAAAACTCATTTCAAATTTAAATCATCAAAATCATTTTTATGGCTCACAAAATTTATAACATAAATAGATTCATGATTTCATTGATAATATATTTTCCCCCTTTTTAAGTGTTTCATTTTAAGTGATCGATTTCATGTTAGCATGCCTTTTCATTTATGAAAACATGCATCAATTGTTTTTTTTTTTTTTAAAGCCACTGTTATTGTTACGGTAAGTAACTTTCTCAACCGTGACCTCGGGGTCGACGCGGCCGGTTCAGGGCTCCAAATGACTGGGATCAGACGTGGCTCCACTTGGATGGTTGCGGTGGCTGCCACGGAGGCCGCTGGTTGGAAAGTCTTGGGGCGTCGGGCGGATTAAGTGGCGGTCGAGTACCTACACACAGGTCGGGCCCGTTGCTCGGCCCGGCCCCTCCGACGATTAAGTTAGTGAAGTAGGGTGGAGTGTTTTTGTGAGATTGTCCCCCCTTTCCTATTAGGAGCCAGGGGGTATTTATAAGTGGGTTTGACGTTACCTGGTGTGCCATCCTACCGGGGCGGGGCCGTACCTCTGATGGCGTCTGTCGTTGTGGTCGTTGCGTGGAAGGCCGAGCTGCCGCATGGTATGGGGGGTGTCAGTCAGCGCCTTCCCCTACCTTGACCGGCCACGAGGGGTCAGCTGAGGAGGTTGCTTGGGCATGGTGGGTGTAGGTGCATGTCGTGTCGTCGTTAATGCTCGTTCAGGAGCCACGTGCCGCTCAAGGTGTCCGGCGTGGGGGTGTATTATGTCAAATCCGGGGTGTTATGTCAAATCAGTTTTTTTACCCCTATCATATGCCCCACCCGAAAGGAGCTATGCGTCAGTTTTTCGGGTAGGGAGTCCGATGCATGGCTTTCTGCTTCAAGCGAGCTGTTCAGGCTGGCCTGAGGGGCGCGTTGTAGACGGGTCGGCCGCGTGAATGCATCTCGGGCGGCACTAGGCCGAGACGCATGACTTAGTCGGGAGGCTGAGGAGGATTGGACTCGGGGGTAATGGAACCGACGAGGGTCGAGGTGCGCAATGCAGGTGGGGTGACCGCGCAGGTGTGTCTCGAGAGGCAGAAGCTGAGATCCGAGGAGCACAACGCAGGCGGGGTGACCGCGCAGGCATGTCTAGGGAGGCAGAAGCTGAGATCCGAGGAGCACAACGCAGGCGGGGTGACCGCGCAGGTGTGTCTCGGGAGGCAGAAGCTGAGATCCGAGGAGCACAACGCAGGCGGGGTGACCGTGCAGGCGTGTCTCGGGAGGCAGAAGCTGAGATTCGAGGAGCACAACGCAGGCGGGGTGACCGCGCAGGTGTGTCTCGGGAGGTAGAAGTTGAGATCCGAG
This sequence comes from Musa acuminata AAA Group, assembly GCF_036884655.1. Taxonomy (NCBI): domain Eukaryota; kingdom Viridiplantae; phylum Streptophyta; class Magnoliopsida; order Zingiberales; family Musaceae; genus Musa; species Musa acuminata. Next base: position 19,867,052 of record NC_088357.1, on the reverse strand, counting down.
GAGCACAACGCAGGCGGGGTGACCGCGCAGGTGTGTCTCGGGAGGAAGAAGCTGAGATCCGAGGAGCACAACGCAGGCGGGGTGACCGCGCAGGTGTGTCTCGGGAGGCAGAAGCTGAGATCCGAGGAGCACAACGCAGGCGGGGTGACCGCGCAGTTGTGTCTCGGGAGGCAAAAGCTGAGATTCGAGGAGCACAACGCAGGCGGTGTGACCGCGCAGGTGTGTCTCGGGAGGCAGAAGCTGAGATCCGAGGAGCACAACGCAGGCGGGGTGACGGCGCAGGTGTGTCTCGGGAGGCAGAAGCTGAGATCCGAGGAACACAACGCAGGCGGGGTGACCGTGCAGGTGTGTCTCGGGAGGCAGAAGCTGAGGGCCGAGGAGTGGCACTTGGTTCCTTGGCCGTTCAATTGGCCGCCTGACTGTGCGCGGGCGCGGGAGACCAGGTTGCTTTTTCCCTGGGGAAGGTAACGGGCTCCCCCTTTTTGGGAGTCGCTAGTTCTCGAAGCTGATATGATTGGGCGCCTCCGTGCTTCGCACCGCGCTGCCGCTGGCCGCCACGTCAGGCCCCTATTAATGCGGGGCACCTTTTGGGGGCCTCCCGATGCGACGTGACGACTGAAGGTGAGAGAGCTGCCGCCTGTCCTTGGGAAGCAAAGGGGCGTCGGTTCTGGCGAGTTCACCCCTTTAAATGACGGAGGTCTGACTCCGCTCCCATCTTTCGCAGCCATACTTTCTCCTTCGAGTTACGCTGTTGCCTCCCCGGTCCCCTTCCGTCTTCTGCGTACTCCTCCCCTCTTCTTAAGGTCAGTCGGGATGTCGTCTCCTTCTTCTCCTCCTTCCTTCTCATCCTTTTCTTCTCTTCATGTCCTCGGAGCCGGGGAGGGAAGTTCCCTTCCGTCTCCCGCCGGGTCCTCCGATGGAGAAGCGGCGCGAGCCCTTGAGGCTCTGATGTGGCCGCATGACGTTGATTCCACCGTGAGCGGGGCCCTGCTGGAGGAACTCCGGGTGCGCTATAACATCCCGGAGGACCATATTCTCAGTGCTCCCGAGCCGGGTCAATGGGCGTATGACCCCGTCCCGAAGGGCTTCGCCCTGACCCTCGACGCCCTGGAGGCGGGCTTGCGTTTTCCTCTTCACCCCCTCATAACCTCCTGCCTGTCCCTCTGGCGGATTTCGCCATCTCAGGTGGCGCCAAACTCTTGGCGTTACCTGGTAGTATTCCTGAGGGGAGTGCCATTACGCCAATATCACTCCCACTCTCAACCTCTTTCTCTCCTGCTACTGCCTCTGCAAGGGTTCGTGGGGCTATTTCTTGTCAGCCCAGATGGGTTTTCGGGTCGGTGGTGCCCCTTCCAGTAACAAGGGGTGGAAGGGGAGGTTCTTCTATGTCAGCCGCGCGCTGGACTAGGGTTTCGGGGTTCGGTGGTCCGCGAGGGCGGTCGATAATGTTGAATCTCGTATTTTGATGATGAAACTACTTGATATATGTTTATGATTTAATCTGCGTTTTGAGTGACGCAGGGTGCTTCGATCAGGATGAGACAATTAAAGCAGGAACATCATGTTGTGCCGAGGAACATGTCAGAAGATTGGACGTCGGGCCGGTGGATCGGTCGACGTATCGACAGAAGGCTTCGGGCCGTGGACTCGGGCATCGGGCCAAGAAGAGCGGGTATTGTGCCAAGGATATCGGAGTTGCAGAGTCAACTGGCCGATTGGGCAATAGGCTACAGGAAAGGACGATGCGCCGAAGAATCGGACGAAGCGTCGAGGGACCAATGACATGCCGGACAACTTGGTTAATTGCTTAGGATTAATTGTCTCGATCAAAGTTTTGCTTTAATTGTGCAGGATTAGCTATGATAACGATGAAGACATAAAGCGAAACAAAGTGTCGGAGTCAAGCGCGAAGGATTTGTTGCAAGTTCGAGAGTTCGACGGAAGTCCGAAGGTTCATCGGGAATGCTACCGGAACTAGCCGAGAATGAGTTGGAAGCTTGCCGAAGGGTTTTTCGGAAGCTCGCCGGAAGGTTCGTTGGGAGTTCGCGGAGCTCGCCGAGAAAGATCAGAGCTTGCCGAAGAAGCTCGTTGGAACTTGCTAAGAACAAATCGTGAAGTCTAGGAGCTTGCCGGGAGTCCGCAGAATGGTTTTCGAGAGTTCATCGGAAGACCGCCGGAAGTTTGCCGAAAGCTCGCTAGAAGAAGTCTTGACTTGCGGACTTTGTAATAGCTTATAAAATGTCTTTAAAATCATAGTTAGCATATTAATTAGGGTTAGGATTAGGTGTTAATCCTATAACCCAAGTAGGGGCCAATTAGGCCCAAGTTCGGACTGGTTTGGGCCAAGTTTGGAGCCAAACCAAGTGAGCTGAAATAGTGAAAGAGGTGGCACCGCCCCAGCCAGGAGGTAGCACCGCCCAGGCTATGTCTCCCAGCGAGACTGGGAGGTGCAACCGCCCCAGCCAGGAGGTGGCACCGCCTGGGGCTCAGTCTTCGAGCAAGACTGGGCGGTGCAACCTCCCTGATAGAGAGGTGGCACCGCTTGAGCTCGGTCTTCGAGCTCTGCCAGGCGGTGCAACCTCTCCAGTCAAGAGGTGCAACCGCCTGATCCCGGAATTCCGGGATTTGATCGTTTTGAGCTCGAAATTTGAATTGGGTTGGGGCCTATAAATACCCCACCCATTCAGCACTGAAAAGATTCAGACCTACACCGAAATCTTGATCTTTTCTGTGATTCTAAGAGCTCAAAAGTGTTGTAAAGCCTTTAAGTCTCCTCCTTCTGTTCTTCAAGTTTTGAGTTGTAAAGTGAGGAGAGAAAGGTCTGTAAAGGTTGTCTCCTGAGCCTGTCAAAAGGAGAGAAACTGTAAAAGGGCAGTTGGCCTTCGCCTATTGAAGGAAGGCCTCTAGTTGATGTCGGTGACCTCGTCGGTGGAGGAAGCCAAAAGTGGAGTAGGTCAAGACTGACCGAACCACTCTAAATCTCTGGTTTGCGTTTATTTTGAGCACTTTATCATTACTGCAAACCTCCTTCATAACTACTGCTCTCTGTGCTTTTATGAACAAGTTCTAACTGCTGTTCTTTCCGAATCTGCATTCAGACGTAAATCGATGTTTTCGTACATTACAGTTTACGTTTACGTTTTGATTCTGCAAAACTGTCTTCTGCATCTTCACGAACAAGTTTCTAAGTGCTGATCTTTCCAAATCTGCTTTCAGACGTAAACCAGTGTTTTCGTGCGATATTTACATTGAAGTTTACGTTTACGCCTTGATTCTGCAAAACTGTCTTCTGCGCTTTTACGAACGAGTTTCTAAGTTCAGATCCCTTTGAAACTGCGTCTAGACGTAAAATTGCGTTTAGACGTAAAATTGTCCAAACTGTGTTTAGACGTTTTAGACGTAAACTGAGTTTAGACGTAAATCTGCGTTTAGACGTAAATCTGCGTTTAGACGTAAATCTGCGTTTATACGTAAAACTGCGTTTAGACGCAAACTACGTTTAAACGTAAAACTGCGTTTTAGATGTAAACTGAGTTTAGACGTAAATCTGCGTTTAGACGTAAATCTGCGTTTAGACGTAAATCTGCGTTTAGACGTAAAACTGCGTTTAGACGCAAACTGCATTTGGACGTAAATTATGTTTAGACGCAAACTGGGTTTAGACGTAAACTGCGTTTAAAAGTAAAACTGTGCTTAATCTTAAGTAATCTTAAAATCGGCTTTTACATCGAAATCGTTTTTATCGAACGAACGCAGCTTTCATTTTTAATCACTGAAAGATTTCCGCTGCACTAATTCACCCCCCCCCCCTCTTAGTGCTCTCGATCCTAACACAAAGGTCCATACAAATCTTTGCAATACAAGAGATCTTCCATTCTTGGTTTCCATATCATCCAATTATTTCCATTCAAACTAATCATGCGAGAAATATTACTGGCCTCCATGTTCAAATACAAAATTAAATCATCAAAACCCCGCTCTGATACCAGTTGATGGGGATATAAAGAGGAATAACCTTTGTATATGAACAAATACTAGAAGACCATAATACGCAGCAGAATTAAATAGAAGCACAATCAAACAGAACACCAAGATATACGTGGAAAACCCCTTCAATGTGAAGGGTAAAAACCACGGGGCAAACTAGAGATAATCCACTATGAGAATAATGAATATACAAAATCTTAATCTCTTACCCTAAACCCTAGCAACAACCACAAGAGAATAACTGGGATACAAGGATCATGTCACTGCCCACAATATCTAAAACCTCCCCAAGTAATCATAGCAAGAGTCTACTGTAGATTTGATCTAACCTGAGATGAGAACACTGCTAGATGATTGAGAACAATATCTCTGTGTTGTCCTTATCTTCTTCCCTTTCTTTCTCTTCATTTTCTGCCTTGTTCTCCTTCTTCTCTTTGGAATCACGTGGCCCTCAAGATCTGCCTCGTTGTTGCCTTTTTATAGCCTTTTTCTGTTTCTAAAACGCAGCCACCATACCCCGCTAATCTTAATTAGGGTTAGGTTAAGAGGGGGTGTGGGCTATGGGCTGCCCTAGCCCACATGGGCTGAATATGGGCTATCAGCCCAACATTCTCCTCCACCGTCTCCTCTCCCTCCTCATTGACTTTCTACTCCTCACCCTTCATATTGACTTCCTCTTCCTCCTCCCACTTCGTCTCTCAATCCACCTCCGTCTCCTCCGCCTCTCGTTTCACCTCTACCATCATCGCCTCCTCCTCTCACTTGGCTTTCCCCTCCACCTCTGTCTTCTCCCACTTCTTCTCCCATTATCCCTCCTCCTCTTCTTCCTCTTTATTATCCTCTTTTGCCTTCTACTCTTCTACCTTCTTTTCCACCTCATAATTTAACTTAAAAAAATCACATTTACTTAAGTTATACTCAAGTTATAATTATGTTATACTCATTCATAGCTTATTAAAAAATACTAATTTTATATAAATTTATTCTTTTTATGGCACTCGGTGTAGCATCGCCTAGTATGAGTGGTACTACTACTTGACAACCTCAAAGATTGAGCTCTGATGGTACCATCATCTGAAAATAGGTGATACCACTACCAGTTTGGGTGGTACCACCACCCAAACACTACCTAGGAGGCCGAGTCTCAAGTGATTCCATTGCCAAACCCTGTTATAGGTCACTAAATGGGCCAAATAGTATACCTAATTCAGCCCTGATTTAGACCCAATTAGCTCTTAATCAAGTTGATATAGTTACATCCAAAACCAACTCAATTAGACTTAACTAACTCGATCTAGACACACATGATTACAAGCATGAATCTTATGTTATTCGACATATCTTTGGTTCATCTGGTGCTTTGTCCGATCCTTCGATGCATCGTCATCTCCTTCAGTGTATTGCCAAATCGGTATATTGACCTCCAACAATTTTTGATCTCCTTAGCATAATGTTCGATCCTTCAGCCCGATACCCGAACTCATAGCATAAAATTCTTCTAGTATGTCGACCATTCCTCCGGCCTAACATCTAGTCTTTTGAAATATTTCACTCTAGCCCAAAGTGTAATTTTTCTTACTTTAATCGAATTATCTTTTCATAATCGAAATTAGTCCTGCATCACTCAAATGCACATTAGATCATAACTTCATCAATTGATTTCATCATCAAAATTTGAGATTCAATAATCTCTCTCTTTTTAATGATGACAACTAATTGATGACGGAGTTTAAACTAAACTCCTCCTATCAATATGTCATATTGAAAGAAAGTTCAAATGTAGAAAATAATGAGAATTTCATGCATAATTTTAAATCATAATAATAAATTTAAAATATAAAATCATTACATGCATGATTTTAAATTATCATATATAATTTTAAAATATAAAATTATATTATACTATGCATGATCATCATCATAACTTCTCCCACTTTGTCATAAAAAAGGAGAAAAGTGCAACTAGCAGGTTTTTGAAACATACAAGCATTTTTCTTTTGAGATGTATAAGTTAACAAATTTTGCTTTTCTTGATATGTGCAAGATAGTAAGTTTTCGTTTCTTTGAGATGTGTAAGATAGTAATTTTTTGCTTCTTCTTGAAACGTGCAAACTAGCAAATTTTGCTTCTCTTTTAAGTTGTGCAAGCTAGCAATCTTTGCTGCTCTTTTAAGATGAGCAAGCTAGCAAGTTTTGCCTCTCTTTGAAATGTGCAAGCTAACAATTCTTTCTCCCCTTTATCATTGTTAAAAGGAAGAGAATAATACATTGTTGTAATTATTTTCTCTTTACATTAATTTTCAAATCATGACAAAAAAGATAAATTTAAATCAAGAGTGATGAGGTATATAATTCATAAATACAAGGGAGTATTATGAAATAAATAAATCATGACATGAAAATCATGAATATCAACTATTAGGGTCGTGAATACCAAAATACATGATTTATTTTGACAAATCTCCTAAAAAAAAATCTTAGGAGATCAAATAATAAAATATCTTCAAAAAAAATTTTAAGTCATGAATTCTGAGAAATCAAGAGAAAAATCATGATTCATTTAGATAAATATTCTCTTTAATAAAATGTAATAATCATAAGAGAATAAAGAGTAAGAGATCTTGATTCATATAAAGAAAATATCAAGTTATAATTCCGAGAATTCAAGATCATGATTTAGATAAAACTTCTCTTTAGTAAATAACAAAAAGAAACATATGAGATCAAATAAGAGATCTTGATTCACAAAAAAAATCTCTAAGTATCAAATGAAAGATTTAGATAAAACTCATTTAAATTTATATCATCAAATCATCAAAATCACTTTCATAATTCAAGAGATTCAAAAAGATCATAAATAGATTTATCAATCTCCTATTGAAAAATTTGATACGCTTAAGGAATAGAAAAATTTTCAAGAAAAATACATTCTTCTTTTTTGGTTGTTTCAATTCATGTGATTGATTTTATACAAGCATACTCTTGTCTTTTATGTTAATTACATGCATCATCGAATAAAACTGAAAAATAGGTTTTGTCATGACAAAGATCAATAGTATAACATAAAAAAACATCTTCAATCAAATAATTTTGTTTCGGCTAATGAACTTTATGAAGTATGTTGGATCTCCAGTCATATGTGTTACGTATCCACTATCAAGATTTTAATTTTTGCTTCTAGCTTTCGATTATAAAGATATCTACAAGAAAGGTGGGTTTCTATAGGTACCCATTTGACTTTGGACCCCACGTGTTTAGATCTACTTATCTTGTTTTTTGACATAAGATCATTTATGGTTCCTTTAGGAACCCAAATTAATTTATACAAGTCAAATCTTTTAAATAAATATTTATATACAAAATAACCATATCTACCATAAAAATTATATTTAACCTTAAGGAGAAGATGCAATATGGGTCCTTTAACAAAAATAGTTGGCTTTTGTTGAGTGTAGTTACTTACAAAGCCAATTCCTTCATTTTTTATGAAGATGACCCTTATTAGGAAGAATCATGTTTAGTGATTTGTTATCAATTTTAAAATTTTCTAATGCTTGTTCTAATAATAAATTTTTCTTTTTATATGAATCTAACTCTTCACATTTAGTGCATGAAGTTAATAAGCATTTAACATACTCATTTTTTAAAATTTTAAATTTATTAAAAAGAGAAGTATGATATTTTTTTATTAATTTATATTTTTTACTAACTAATTTATATTCATCAAATAAATCATAAAAAGCATCAAGTAATTTTTTGTAAAGTAAAGAAGTTTCAGTTAAGTTGCATGCCTTGTTGTTGAAAGCCATCAAGGCGTAGTTCGTCACATCATCTTTGTTAGTTTGCTTCTCATCTTCAGATGTACTCGATTCATCCCAAGTCGCTTTGAGTGTTTACTTCTTCTTTAGTAACTTCTTTAGTTTTGTACACTCATTTTTGGCGTGCCCTGACTTCTTGTGTTCATAACAAGTGGTTATGTCCTTTTTAAGTTCTTTTTAGATTCTTATTTTAATTTAGTCTTATTATTTTTCATGAACGTTTTGAATCTTCATGTGAGTAGTTCAAAGTTATCATTACTTGAACTTTCACTCCAGTGGTCTTTTTTTATTCGAAGTACAATATATTAGGATTAAGTCGGCACTAAGGAGGGGAGGATGGAGGGGGAGGGGTAGGTGAATTAATGCTTTTGGAAAACTATGTCGATCATAAAACTTCATACGATAAAATTGTATCGGAAAGACGTTTAAGCTTAAAGATGTTCGTAGGAGAGGGATGAAGATATAAAGTAGTTACAAAGTAAGTAAATAGCATAGAAGAAAGAGAACACACTAGTTTTATAGTGGTTCAATCATTGTGACTTACATCCACTTCTGATTCCTCCTCTATCGAGGTCATCGACTTTCACTATTAATCTTCCTTCAATGGGCGAAGATCAACTACCATTTTACAGCTCTTTACTCCTATTTATAGGTTTAGGTGATAACTTTTATAGTTCTCATAACCCTCCCTTAAACATAGTTCACACTTAGAGATGGAGAAGGGAACTCTAGCAGAATTACAACAAAGTTTCATATAATTTTTTTCAAGTCCTTTTTATATATTTTGAGCAAGAATGAGAGAGGTCTTTATAGGCCCCAAATGACTTCAAAAATAAAACCAAAAAAGGTCTTATCCCGGGTCTTTGGGTTATTGGTGGTACCATTGTTAGTATTGGGCGGTACTATCGCTTGACACACCTTACACTAGCGGTACTACCGCTTAGTCTGAGCAGTACTTGTACCATCCCATGTTTCTAAATTTTCATATAAGTTTCTAATTTTAATGTAGATATCCATTTTAAATTTTATAGAAGAGCCTAAATATAATTCTGAGGACCTATTTATAAACCCTAGGGATCTAATCATAAATATAATAATACAAGGACTAAATTATAAAATATATAAAATAACAAATCCCACCGCCTAAGCCTCTCTACCTTCATTCTTAAGGAACTTGAGAAGGCAACTTGCATGGAGAAGAGAGGAAGAGAGAAAGAAGAAGAAAACAAAGGAAGAAGAAGAGGAAAAAATTTGGGGCTTTAGGTTTCTTTTGTTCAAATATTCTCATTGGGGGTCAAAATTCTTAAAGGTAAGTATTCTAACCCCATCCTACATAAATATTAGTCTCTGTTCGTATATTAATTCTAAATAATTCGAAAGATTTTAGCTTAGAATATGATATTTCTCTTGTTAGATATAAAATCATGAATCTAAAAGTTTTCGGTAATCTGACTCCTATTCATTGTTTCAAACATAACTTTTAGCGCCAAACTTGGATTTAGGCAAAACCTTACTCAATTGAAATTATCTCTTATACCTTTCTCTGGACATTGAGATTGAAAGATTTAGACACCAAATACCCATCCTAACTTCTGTTTCAATTAACCCTATAGATTCTACAAAATAGGGACTATAACTTCTGATCCTTGGATACAAATAATTATAAGTCTCGATTGGAAACTTAGATTTTTACCAAACTTATTTTGTTGGAAACTAGATTAATAGATCTTTCTTTGATACCTAGATTGAAATATCTAGATTTTAAATGCCTACTCAGTTATCTATTGAAACTGACCCTATAAATTCTACAAAAATTATTTTTTTATGAAAGTAAATTGAAATGTCTTTCCAATGATATATTTTTGAGTAAATTAGAGTACAATTGATAGTTTAAATTATTGGTTCAATCTATCAAAAATCGAGCTTTGGTTAATAGATCTACATATGTTTCTTATGCTTCTTATGGAAGGTTAGAAGATTTTGGGGTATAAGTTCACTTTGTGTCTAATGAAATGTATTATTATATAAATACACTCTATGTCATATAAGCCAATCATACTCATTGCCCACTTCTGATATGGGACTAATGAGGTGTTACACTATCCCTCACTGAATTAACTTGACATCCTCGTCAAGGCCCAACATAACCCAGATCGAACCCTAGCATAGTGCATGTGAGGTTTAACTCAGTGGTGGCTCCACGCCGTGATGAGTTCTCTGACTCCATCCACGGGTAGCACTCTCAGTGAACTTCCAACAAGCTTTTGGTGAGCTCTCGGTGAACTTCCAACAAGCTTTCACTACATCGTCCAATCCTTCGATGACACATGAGTGATGACACATGTGATATGATATGTATTCTTTTTTCTTATTATATTTTGATATTTTATCACTTTATATTGCTTGTTGCATATATATATATATATATATATATATATTGTGTGTGTGTGTGTGTGTGTGTAATGTCCATGGATCTGTGCAATGGGAATCAGATCATGATGAAATGACGATAATGAGACCGATTCATCTTTAAACACATACCCTAAATAACCCTAGTCATAGTTTACTCGAGAGGAACATCAAGATAACCATACATACTGATATGCTATATACCCATCCATATGATAGAGGCAACTGGTCTTATAGTTGCTCATGTGGGGACACTAGGGTTATAGTGTCGGTACTAATTGGAGAATGAGTTCATTGATTGATCCGCTCATAGAATGCTGGATGGTTAATGATACCTCATTGTCAGATAGCGATTCTGTTATCCCAGTAGTGTACCTAGTCCTTAGACTTCAGACACTAAGGATGTCTTGTATGAGTAGTCCACTATTTGATACCAGACTTATAGGTTTGGAAGTTCCAAATCTAGCACAACCGGTCATTGAGAGTGGTAACCAACCTTACAAGGGCTATTGAGTGTCTATATAGGATCATTCACTCTCGGTATCATGAGAGAAATATCTCATGTGTTCTTACTCAAATAAATCCTTGGCCAAGGTCATTTAAATTGAGAAAGAGAGTTCTTCGAAAACATTCGATTAGTGCAAGACTTAAGTAGAAACCGTTTGGGTCTGACAGCATCATGCCTGATATACAGTCTTTGGGATATTAGATGGATGAGAGACTATAGGTATATGGTAACTAAGGACATATAAGTCCAAAGGATTGAATTCCCTTGTATCATTTGGGGACTACGACGTAGTGGTTTAATATATTTGTAGTCGATGAGTCGAGTAAATAATTATGAAAATAATAATTTACTAAGCCAGAAGGAGTTTTGACAAGTATGACTCACGGCCAATTCGATATTGGGCCTAGAGGGTCACACACATATGATAAGCATTACGACGAGTAGAGGCTCGGATATAAGATATCCGTCGGAGCCCCTATCTTATTGGATATCCAATAAACCTCTAAATTATTGGATCATATGGATGAGATTTAATAAGAGCCAATAAAAGATTATTGGATAGAGATCCACTAATCTAAGATGTTTGGGTAGTTAGATGGAGATCCAATACCCAATAGGGCAGGATCCATTAGGGTTAAGTTGATAGGGGGGCTCTATAAATATGAGGGAACCAAAGACCTATAGGCCAGAGGCTTCTTGGTTACCACCTACTATTCTGTTATCCTCTTCTTCTTTTCAGATAGTAGATGTGAGGATTTAGGTAGCGATTTGAGGATTGTCATCACAGCCTTGCTGTGTGGATCACCACTAGAGAGGAGGATGCTTGATCTCTTTCATCCTCTCCTATAGATCTATAGGATTTCAAGGATATATGACCTCCATAGGTAAAACACTATCTCATATGTGGATTTAAGTTTTACGAGTTTTTGTGCACCAATCTTTGCACGACGATGAATACCTTTTTTGAAAATTTAAGATTTTTTTCCTATTCTTCCCCTGCACATGTGATGTTGTCCTTAGATTTTCCTACAGTGGTATCAGAGCTAGGATGTTCGTGTAAAAGATTAGTTTTGAACTGCGTGTGTTATGGTTTAGGAAGAATTTTATCATCAAAATTGTTAACATAAATGACGAGAAAGGGTAGCAACTATTGCTGCCCTTGCTACACTCGCAGAATAGCCAAAGGCTACTTGTAGCCTTGGCCATCTGTGGCGGCCAATGGCCAATTAGCTGTGGCCAAAGGCCGACAGCCTATGGGCTGTAGGTAGGAGCCACAGGGGTGACACTTGTGGGTGCTTCACCCACAGGCAAAACTGCCCGCAGGGGTGCTCGCCCATAGGGATAATGCCACCTACGGGTGCTGCACCCATGGGTAGAGAAGCCCGTGAGGGTGATAATGTCTATGAACATTGTACTCGCGAGTAGAACTGCCCGTAGGGGCAGTGGTGCCCGCCGAGGCAATGGCAACGCTCACAATCAGACCTGCCCGTAGGGGTGGCGTCGCCCACGGGTAGAGGCGACGCCCTCACCCTTTGTAGTGGCCGTTACCGGTAGGGTGGTGGTGGCCACAATGTAGCAACAGGGAAGGGGATAGGGTTTTGGGCAAAAGGATAATTTTGCCCCTTAAAATTTTAAAAATTCTAACCTTTGTCATTTCTATATTAAATTACCAAAATACCCTTAATAATTTTGAAAATTCCCTGCATCTTGATAATTTTAGAAAAATATTAGTTAGTTAAAAGGTTTAATTAATTATTATTATTTATTTAGTAGTCCTATATTATGATATGTACATGTGATGTATGATGTGGATAGATGATCATAGATCATGTGATGTGTGTACATGTGATGTGATTATTATTATTGAGACTTGCAAGCCTCCAATTTTATTTTCATTTATTATTGGGCCTTCGTGCCTATGATTGTATTATAATCATACGAGAAGGCATAGTAGGAGCATCGAAGCGATAGTGGGACCCACGAGACTGAGATGGACGATCACAATGCATGGAGATGCGCCGAGATGTTGACAGAACTGATAAGGATGAGATGAATGATCATAGGGCATGGAGATGCACCACTGCATACAAAAATCTTGATGTGAGTGATTGGGCCCAGTAGCTCAGGCCTGATCACATTAGGCTGGGGTCTATAATCATTTGGTGTGATTGCTTATGTGATGTGTGATTGTTTATATACCTACTAGATATGTATATATATTCGCATGTGATGTATATATATATTAAATATATATATGTGTATGACATATATTAGGAGGCCAAATCAAAATCTCCTCTTGATAATATTGTTGAATCTCAGATTTTGATGATGAAACCAATTGATAGTGTCTAGATCGAAGTAGGTTTTAAGTGTGCAGGATTAACTATGATAGCGATCAAGGCATAAAACAAAATGAAGTCTCAAAGTCAAGAATGAGATTTCATTAGGAGTTCGAGAGTTCGTCAGAAGTTCGGACATTCGTCGGAAGTCCAAATGTTCATTGGAAGTTCTACCGAAATTGATCGAGAAGTCCAAGAGCTTGCCAAAGAAGCTCATCGGAACTCACCAAGAAGATCGTCGTGAAGTCCAAGAGCTTGCCGAGATCCGTTGGAACATTGCTAAGAGATCGTCGGAAGTTCGCCGGAAGATTGCTAGAAGAAATCTAGACTTACCGAACTTATTTAGCTTAGTGTATGCCTTAAAATTTGTAATTAGCACATAAATTGGGTTGGAATTGAGCCAACTCAATTAGGGCCCAATTGGGACCAAGTTTGGGCTTTGTTCAGCCAAGTTAAAGCCCAAATAGTGACCCAACAGATGGAACCATCGGTGGCAAAGTCTCCAAGACTGTGTCAGGCGGTGGTACCACCCAGTGTCAATGCTGCAGGCGATGGTACCGCCAGGACCTAGGAAACTCGGGATGAGATATTTTTAGCCTCCAAATTTGAATATACTTGAGGCCTATAAATACTCCTCTCATCCTTGGTTAACATATACAAGCACAAAGAACTTAAAAGTGAGAAAACGCTGTAGCAATTACTTGAGAGATCCTCTCCTCTAGCTCTAAGTTTAGAATTCTGTTTAAAGAGGAGTGAGTGCTTGTAAAAGGTTGTCTCCTAAACCTGTGAAGAGAAAAAGTGGGGTGTAAAAGGGTAGTTGATCTTCGCTTGTTGAAAGACGATCATTAGTGGATGCCGTTGACCTCAATGGAGGAGGAATTAGAAGTGGATGTAGGTCACAACGACTGAACCATTATAAATTCGAGTTTGCATTTCTATTATTGTCACTTACTTTGCAATTGCTTCACTTCCTCCTTACTTGTCTTCCACTACCCTTACGAACAAACATATTTTTAAGTTATCTTCTAGGATCGATTTTTAAACCGATATTTTTATCCACTGTACTAATTCGCACCCCCTCTTAGTGTCGACTCGATCCTAACAAATATTAAGTCGATAAACATAAGGTAATTAGATTGGCCCATGTAGCCTTCCATCGTTATAGGTAGGGTCAGATTCCTAATGTAGGTTGAGTTAGTCGAATGCCTCGAGGCTCACTTATATCACGATTCACTATCTTGCCTATGACATAGAGATGTCATTGGTGACCTAAGGACATGGTATAATTGGTCGAGTCCCTCGAGGGTATATTATCAAATCAAACTCATCTTGTAACGATGGTATTGACTTAACTGAACATTATGGTCGGTCGAGTCTCTCGAGACCATGGTGGCTCGGAGGCCGAACTGTTGGGAAATCTAGGGCGACATCACATGCGTTGTAGAAGAAAAAAAAAATAAAATCCTAGAATTCCTGCAAAAAAGAAGGTTTCATCGTCGTGCAAAAGTTGGGAGAGGATGAATTATCTAGAATCTACGAAACCAAAAAAACTACGCATAAGAGAATTACCTAGAGAGATCGTATATCCTAAAAACTTATAGATCTATGGGAGAGGATGAAGGAGGTCAACTGTCCTCCTCTCTAGTGGTGACCCATATGGCAGGGGTTGCGAAGATGCCCCTCAAGTCGCTACTCAAAACTCTTCCTCACACGCACCACGCAATCGAGAAGGGGTTGCCCCTTTTTGCTATCCCCATGCCCCAAATAGGGGCTATAGTATGAGAAGAGGGAGAGAGGAGAATAGGAGGAGGCAGCCAAAAGAAATCTCTAGCCTATGGGTCTTTGGTTCTCTCTTAGTTGTAGAGGCCCCCTAGCAACTTAACCCTAATGGATCTTACCATATTGGGTACTGGATCTCAATCCAACTACCCAAACCTCTTAGATTAGTGGGTCTCTACCTAATAATCTCTTATTATCTCTTATTGTATCTTATATATAGGATTCAATAATTCAAGAGATTATTGGATATCTAATAAGATAGGAACTCTAGCAGATATCTTATATCCGAACCTCTATTCATCGTAATACCTACCATATGTATGTGACCCTCTAGGCCCAATATTGAGTTGGTCATTAGTTATATCTGTTAGAACTCCTTCTTGCTTAATGAATTATTATCTCCATAATAATTCAGTCGACTTATTGACTATGGACGTACTCAGCCACTACGCTGTAGGCCTCAAATGATACAGGGGAATCCAATACTTTGGACCTATCTGTCCTCAGTTACCGTGTATCTATAGTACCTCGTCTATCTAATACCTTAGAGACCATATACCGGGTATGGTACTATCAGGCCCATACAATTTCTACCCGAGTCTCGCTCTAATCGGATTCTCCCGGAGAACTCTTTCTTTCTCAATCCGAATAACCTTGGCTATGGGTTTACTTGAATAAGAACATATGAGATATTCTTCTAATGACACCGAAAACGGATGATCCTCTATCGACACTCAATAGCCCTCGTAAGGTTGATTACCACTATCGATGACCGGTTGTGTTAGATCTGGAACCTCCAAACCTATAAGTCTGGTATTAAAGAGTGGAGTGCTCATATAAGACATCCTTGGTGTCTCAAGTCGAAAGACCAAATATACTATTGGGACGATGGAATCATTGTATAACAATAAGGCATCATAAACCATCCAACATTCCATTAGCGGATTAATCATTGAACTCATTCTCCAATGAACATTCTTCAATGAACACATGCATTGTATCCCTAGTGTCTCCACATAAGCAGCTATGAGACCAACTGCCTCTATCATATGGATGAATATATATCACACCAGTTTATCTGGTTATCTTGATGTCGAGTAACCTATGACCTGAATTATTTAGGATTTGTGTTTAAAGGTGAATCGGTCTCATTATCGTGACCTCATCACGATCTGATTCCTATTGCATAGATCCATGGATATCATAATATATTTATATAATAGGCAATATAAAGTGATAAAATACTAAATAATAATAATAATAATAAGCAAAAAGACTTAATGTTAAGTCACATGTGCCATCACTCACGTGATCGACTTGTAGGGCACCTATGATTAGTAATCTCCCACTTAACTAAAAGCTAATCACCTCTGTTTTTTATCCCCATTAGACCCTTGTGACGCTCAAAGATAATATAAGACAATGGCTTTGTCAATGGATCTGCGATGTTATCTTTGGATGGAACTCTTTCCACTGCTACATCTCCTCATATCACGATCTCTCTGATCAGTTGGAACTTCCTCAAAACATGCTTAAACTATTGATAAAACCTGGGTTCCTTCGCTTGAGCAATCACCCTATTATTGTCGCAATATAAGCGAATTGGCTCCTCACTACCCGGCATGACTCCTAGATATATGATGAACTTTTTTATCTAAACTCTCTCCTTTGCTATCTCTGCTATAGCAATGTACTCCGCCTCTATGGTCGAGTTAGCAGTAGTATCTTGCTTGGAACTCTTCTAACATACTGCTCCTCCATTTAGGGTGTACATATACCTCAAATTTGACTTGCTATCATCGACATCAGACTAGAAACTCGAGTCTGTGTAGCCTTCAACCCTAAAGCTACTGCCTTTATATACCAATAAAAGATTCTTAGTCCTTCTAAAGTACTTAAGGATACACTTTACTGCTTTTCAGTGCTCTAATCTAGATCCGCTTGATATCTGCTCATGACACACAAAGCATACGCTATATCTAGCCTGGTACATAGCATGATATACATGATAGACCCTATTGCTGAGGCATATGGTATCCTATCCATGTTCGCTCTTTCTTTAGGAGTCTTTGGGGATATACTTACAAGTCATAGGTGCCCAATAAGCCAATCACGTGGGTTATGGCATGTGTGACTTGGCACGCAGTCGTTTTGCTTATTATATTTTGGCATTTATCACTATATATATATATATATATATATATATATATATATATATATATATATATATATATATATATATATATATATAATGAGACCGATTCGCCTTTAAACATAGATCCTAAATAATCTCAGTCATAGGTTACTCAAGAGAGACATCGAGATAACCGGACAAACTAGTGTTCTATATACCCGTCCATGTGATATATGCAACTGGTCTGATAGTTGCTCGTTGGGACACTAGGGATACAGTACAGGTGCTCATTGGAGAATGAGTTCACTGATTGATCTGCTTATAGAATGTTAGATAGTTGATGATATCTTATTATCAAATAGTGATTTCGTAGTCCCAATGGTGTATCTGGTCCTTAGACTTGAGACACCAAGGATGTCCTATATGAGTGCTCCATTCTTTGATATCAGATATATAGGTTTAGATGTCCCAGATCTAGTATAATCGGTCATCAGGAGTGGTAATCAACCTTATAGGGGATATTGAGTGTCGATAGAGGATCATCCACTCTTAGTGTCATAAGAGGAATATCCCATGTGTTCTTGCTTAGACAAATCCCTAGCTAGGGTCATTCGGATTGAGAAAGAAAGAGTTTTATGGAAGAATTCGATTAGAGCAAGACTCGAGAAGAAACCGTATGGGTTTGACAACACCATGCCTGGTATATGGTCTCTGGGATATTAGATGGATTAGGGACTATAGGTAGATGGTAACTGAGGACAAACAAATCCAATGGATTGGATTCCCATGTATCGTTTGGGTTTGACAACACCATGCCTGGTATACGGTCTCTGGGATATTAGATGGATTAGGGACTATAGGTAGATGGTAACTGAGGACAGACAAATCCAATGGATTGGATTCCCATGTATCGTCTGGGGACTACGGCGTAGTGGCCTAGTACGTCCGCAGTCAATGAGTCGAGTGAATTATTGTGGAGATAATAATGCACTGAGTCAGAAGGAGTTCTGATAGGTATGACTCACGGCCAGCTTGATATTGGGCCTAGAGGGTCACACACATATGGTAGGCATTGTGATGAGTAGAGGTTTGAATATGAGATATCCGCCGGAGCCCCTATCTTATTGGATATCTAATAAGCCCTAGAATTATTAGATCTCATATACGAGATCCAATAAAAGCCCATGAGAGATTATTGGATAAAGAGCCACTAATCTAAGAAGCTTGGGTAGTTGGATAAAGATCCAATACCCAATAGGGGAGGATTTATTATGGTTAATATTGACAGAGGACTTCTATAAATAGGAGAGATTTAGTGGTTCATAACCTAGAGCTTTTGTTTGCCTCTCCATTCTCCCCCCCTCTCCACCTTAGAGCAGGCCTGGAGTTTTGAGGAGCATCGTCCTAGCCCTGCTATGTGGATCACCGCTAGAGAGGCGGGCGTTTGACCTCCTTCACCCTCTCCTAGAGATCTGCAAGGATTCAGGGATATACGATCTCCCTAGGTAACACAATCTTTACTATACGTATTTTTCTATTTCGCAGATTTTGCACTCCAATCATTGCATGATGATGAACATCTCTTTGGGAATAGGGGATTTTGTTTATTGTTTTTCCGCTATGCATGTGATGTTGCCCCCAAAGATTTCCTAACAGTGGTATCAAAGCTAGGTTGTTCATACGAAAGATTTGTTTTGAGCTATGTGTGTTGTGTTTAGGAGAAGTTTTTAGTGTTAAAATCATTGATGCAAAAGCGAGAAAGGGCAGCAACTATTGCTGCCCTTGCTATCCTCGCAAATGGCAGCATTACTATCTGCGTGTTAACAGTTGCAGCAGTAGCAATGGTAGCCGCAAGGGCGACGACCATAGGTAGGCAACATAGCGCCAACGCTTACGCAAGCGCTGCACCTACAGCAGCCGGCCGACAAGGGGGGGCTGGAAGCCCGCGGGTGCCCCACCCGCGGGCATAGCTTGCTATCACAGCCCCCGCAAGGGCATCCTGCCTGCAAGGGCGGCTCCTGCAGGCGGCATAGTGCTCGCAAGAAGGGGGTGCCACCCCTTCTCGGCTTTGCCGAGGAAGGCTGCGAGCACAGCAGCTTGCGGGAGCTATGCCACCCGCAAGGGTGGCGCCGCCAGTAGGCAAGGGCAGTGCCCCTACCTCCCACCACACCAGCCGCCGCTTGTAGGGTGGCAACAACAGGGGAAAGGGAGAAGGGCATTAGGATTTTTAGACAAAAGATAGTTTTGCCTCTTGAAATTTTAGAAATTTCAGATTATATTATTTTTCCTAAATTATAAAAATACCCCTTAAAATTTTAAAAATTCCCTACGTGTCCTTGATTTCAAAAAATATTAATTAATTAAAAAATTTAATTGATTATTTTTTTATTATTATCTAGTAGTCCTACATGATGATGATTTATATATGTGATGCATGATATATGGACGGATGATTATGGACCGTGTGATGTGTGTACTTGTGATTATTATTATTGGGGCCTGTGAGCCTCCATTATATTTCTCGTTTATTGTCGGGCCTGCGTGCCTATGATTAAGTTGTAATCATACAAGGAGGCGTAGCGGGAGTGTGAAAGCAATAGCTAGACCCACGAGACAAACTATCGCGATGCATGGAGATGTGTAGAGATGTCGATGGAACCGACGAGGACGAGATGGACGATCACAGGGCATAGAAATGCACCGTTGTACACATAGATCTAGCTATAAGTGATTAGGCCTACTATCTCGGGCCTGATCACATTAGGCTATGGTCCATGATCATCTTGTGTGATTGCTTATACACGTACTAGATATGTATATATATATTTGCATGCAACGTAGATATATATTAAATATGTATATATGTGACATGTCATATTAGGAGACCAAATCATAGAAACTCCTCTCTCGATAATATTAAGTCGATAAATGTAAGGCAATTAGATTGACCCACGTGGCCTTCCATTGTTATAGGTAGGGACCGATTCCCGGTTGTAGGTTGAGTTGGTCGAGTCCCTCGAGGCTCACCTACATCACGATTCGCTATCTTGCCTATGACATAGAGATGTCACCAATGACCTGAGGACATGGTATGCTTGGTCGAGTCCCTCGAGGGTATATCATCAAATCAGACTCATCTTATAACGATGGTATTGACTTAACCGAACATCATGGTTGGTCGAGTCTCTTGAGACCATGGTGATTCGGAGGCCGAACAGGACAGGAGTCACAAGGAGTTGTGATCGGCAAGAGTTGCCTACCTTTTGGGCTTAGTGTGATTGGTCGAGTTCCTTGAGGTTACACTAAGACACTGATTGGATCCTGATCCCCACTAGAAGTCTACTAGAGACTTTCATTTCATGTGCTGAGGGTGTTGCGTGACTCGCCAGTAAAATAGTGGGAGCATATTAAGATAGAAGTCCATGTCTTGATTGTTTATTTTTTACAAAATCTGCATGTTAGTTATTTCTGCTGCATAGTTATTTTTAGAAAATGTCGCTTTTAAATCCCTTACGTGGCATACTTGATGTCAACTGCCTCACTGGTTCAAATTATATGGATTGGCTCCGTAACTTGAGAATTGTTCTCATGATAGAGAAAATCACATACATCCTTGATATAGTGATGCCTACGCCCGAGGAAGGGGCAAGCGAGGATGACATCGCTCGCTACCTAAAATACATTGATGACTCCACTCTTGCTTAGTGTTAAATGTTGGGCTCTGTGACTCCTGAGTTACAGAGACAACATGAAAAGATAGATGTCAAATCCATACTACTACATGTCCGTAAACTGTTTGAAGAACAGGGAAGGACTCAACGATATGAGATATCCAAGAGCCTCTTCCGAGCTATGATGATTGAGGGGACACCGGTTCAGAACCATGTCCTAAAAATGATTGAGTGGATAGAGAAACTCACAGGTCTAGAAATGGTCCTAGAGGATAACTTATATGTGGACATTATGCTTCAATCCCTACTAGATTCCTTTTCACAGTTCATAATGAATTTTAATATGAACAAGTTTGAGGTGACTCTCCCGGAGCTCCTCAATATGTTGAGGGAGGCAGAGAGCACTATCAAGAAAGAGAAGCCAATTCTCGACACTGGTGGACCAAAAAGAAAAGGAAAGCAACAAAATTTCTTAAGAAATGCAAGGGCAAGGGCAAGGGCAAACTAGGTAAAGCAAAGGTTGCTAAAAAAGACCTAGCAAAGGATAAAGGCCAGTGCTTCCACTGTGGCAAAGATGAGCACTGGAAGAGGAACTACAAAGAGTACCTTACAGAGAGGGCAAAACAGAAGCTTGGAGAAGCTTCAAGTACATTCATGATCAGTCTCCATTTGTCAGACTCTTATGATAACACATGGGTATTGGATACCAGTAATGCTTATCATATATGCAATTTATTATAGGATCTAGCAAGGCTTAGGAGATTGGCAAGAGGCGAGATGAACCTCAAGATGGACAATAGAGCAAAAGTTACTATAGTAGCTATTGGCGAGGTCGCCCTACATCTAACTGGTGGAGCTATTATTGCATTAGATGCATTTTATTTTGTTCCTTCTATTATTAAAAATATTATCTCCATTTTATATTTAATAGTTAGTGGATATAAATTAGTTTTTGAGAATAATGGTTGTTCAATATTATTAAATAATGAGATTATCATGAAAGAAATATTGCATAATGGTTTGTTTATACTAGACACTACTCCATATATCATGAATGTAAGTGTGTCTAAGAGGAAACGAGATGAGGTGGATAATGCATACTTGTGGCATTGTAGGCTAGGTCATATCCATGAGGGAATGATTCAAAAATTGCTAAAGGATGGATATCTATATCCATTCGACTATGAGTCATATGTAACTTGCGAGCCTCGCCTTCATGGAAAAATGACCAACTCTCCATTTAGTGGAACAAGAGAGAGAGCCACCGAGCTACTGGGACTTATACATAGTAATGTATGTAGACCCATGTCAACTCATGCCATTGGTGGTTACTCCTACTTCATTACCTTCACCGATGATTTCTCAAGGTATGGATATGTGTACTTAATGAAATGCAAGTCCGATGCCTTTGAGAAATTCAGAGAGTATAAGAATGAAGTGGAGAACCAAATTAGAAAGAGTATTAAGACTTTTCGATCATATCAAGGAGGTGAGTACTTAAGTATAGAGTTTACCCAGTTCCTCCAGGACCATGGAATTTTATCCCAATGGACACCTTCTTATACACCTTAGCTCAATAGTGTGTTTGAAAGGAGAAATCGTACAAGTTGTTAGACATGGTATGGTCCATGATGAGTTTCACTGACTTACCCATCTCATTTTGGGGATATGCCTTAGTGATCGCAACTTACCTTCTGAACAGAGTTCTAACTAAGTTGGTGGTGTCTACACCATATGAGATATGGAAAGGGAAGAAGCCCGATCTTAAGGTTGTTACCCTGCCTACGTTAAAAGATACAACCCCGATAAGTTGAAATCAAGGAAGGAGCAGTACAAGTTCGTGGGATACCCTAAGGAAACTTATGGGCATTATTTCTATCATCTCGAGGACCAAAAGGTCTTTGTAGCCAATAGAGCAATGTTCCTTGAGAAGAAACACATTCTTGGCAGAGATAGTGGGAGCATGATAGAGTTGAGTGAGGTTGGAGAACCTAGCTCAAGCACCACTCTATAACTCGAGTCTGTTCAGGTATCTAATACACAAGTTCCAACTTTACATAGGTCTGGCAGAGTATCCCATCCTCCTAAGAGATATGTGGGACATATTAGAGGAGAGGATGTTAAGGACATTGATCCTTAGACCTACGAGGAGGCTATTATGAGTATAGACTCTGGGAAGTAGCAAGAAGTCATGAATTCTAAGATGGATTATATGTACTCCAACAAGGTTTGGAACCTAGTTGATGCGCCCGAAGGTATTGTATCCATCGGTTGCAAGTGGATCTTTAAGAAAAAGATCATAGTAGATAAAAAGGTAGAGACCTATAAAGCAATGCTAGTGGCTAAGGGGTATCGTCAAAGGCAAGGTACTGACTATGATAAAACCTTTGTTAGGAATGAGTCGACACTAAGAGAGAGGGAGGTTGAATTAGTGCAGCGGTAAAATACGTCTTCAAATCGGTTCCGAAAAATCTCTTTGTACGATAAAATCAATTTCGGAAATGCATAACTTTGAAAGTAAAGTAAGAACGTATTGAATATAAAGCAAGTAAGGAAGTAAAGTGGTTTGCAGTAAAGATAAATTATTCAAAGTAAAATGTAAACTAGATTTTAGAGTGGTTCGATCGTCATGACCTGCATCCACGTTGTCGATTCCTCTTCCATTGAGGCCACCGACATCCACTATTGATCTTCCTTTAATAGGCGAAGATCAACCTCCTTACACCCCTCTTCTCCTTTTACCAGGTTTAGGAGACAACCCTTACAAGCACACACACTCCTCTCTAAATAGAATTCTAAAGTTAGATCTATATTAGGGATTTCTCAAGTGATTTCTATAGTGTTTTTCTCACTTTAAAACTCTCTATGCTTGTGCATGTTAACCAGGGATGAGAGGGGTATTTATAGGCTTCAAGTTGATTCAAAATTGGAGCCTAAAAAGGTCTCATCCCAGGTTTCCTGGGTACTGGCGGTACCACCACCGTTCTTGGGCGGTACTACCACTGCAGGATCTAGTACTAGGTGAAACCATCGTCGAATAGGGGTGGTACCACCGCTGGCTGCATTGCTACCGCGGGACCACCGCCTAGAAATCCTAGGGTGCTATTCCCCAAGCGGTGCCACCATTGGCCAAGGTTTCAGCACCCTAGTTAGGCCTTGAATCCGGCCCAAACTAGCCCACCTTTAGGCCCAGTTTGTCACGGATAAACTTCTAAATAGGAAGTTTGATGTAATGCTTATGTATGTCCGTGTCTTTTGGTATGTTCATGCTTTGTACAGCATGTAGAGGGACGGCCGAAGGCTTAATAGTCCTATTTTAGTTAGGTTGGTGGCCACTTTAGGCTTGTAAATAAAGGTTGTGTCATGTAGACACGTGTGAGAGATTCTCGGTCTGTAATGGACTATTCTACCCTTTGTTGTGCAACTATTCAGAGCTTGTAAAGTCTGTTTGTAATTTGCATTGTCTATGAAGTGTTTTTGGAAATATTTGCTTGTGGATCCCGAATTAGGCATTTTCTCTAACCTGTTCTCTCTTTTGTGAGTCCTAAGGGACATGGGAGGCTTCGGGGAGGCTAACCTTTGTGGACGGACACGCAAGGGTGCCGCACGACTTAGGCAAAACCAGCTAAGTCCATGACAGATGGTATCAGAGCGGGACAAGCACTCATAGAAACACTTAGCATACAAACATGGGGGACCTAGGGGGGCTGCGTTGAGGGCAGTCAACACACGCACGACCGTTTGGGGGAAAACAGGTATGGAGATGTAGGGAAAAGGAGTCGCTCGGAGGAGTGGGCATCTGACATTAGCATTCAGAGGAATGGCCAACCCTTCGCGCAAGAGGCACCACGAGAACAGGTAAGCTTGGAAGAATGCAGAGCGCACAAAGGTTGGGATGGTTGAGTTTGAGCTACGGCTCAACGTTGACAACTATACTTGATGGTGCTCAAGGCAAATGAGGTGCTTGGTAAAGGATGAGACTATGCAAGGTGGAATGAGTTGCTCAACGACTGAAAGAGTTATGCAAAGCTCGTAGAGGTGAGGGGAATTGCTAACTCGAAGAATTTGGTACTCATACATGGGCTTGTATGCGGACGATGGAATGTTCGTGGCCATCCTAAGGTGAGCGAAACTCGGTGCCATGGAGCATTGAAACTTTCTCTTCAACATGTGAAGGATACTCCGTAGGAGGCTGAAGTGTGCAGCGAGTTCAGCATGTTGCTAGGCCTTGAGTAGTGCAGTGGGGGCTGTATTGACGTGGAGTCACAATCTAGCAAGTGCGGTTGCAGGAGGCAGAACAATCTACAGTTTGTTCAGCAAATTGGAGTAGTCCAAGGGGATGGTGGTCTCCGAAACAAAGAGAGATGTTGCTCTAATGGGATAGATATCCAGGAAGAATAAGTCCCGGTTCTCTAGAGGGAGAATCATGTGCAACAGATCGCACATGTTGAGGAGGAGTACCTCAACAAACAACAACTCCACGAAGCTCAATGGACCGAGCAAGTGACGAGAAGTCATCGCATGATCTCGCTTGAGAGAATGCATTGGTGGATGCATTGCCAGATCAAGTGGGGGAGCGACCCAAAGCAACTCAAATGAAGGCACACTTGGAGTCGATAAGGAGATCAGACTCAAGGGAGGGCTGACCCGTGGAATGGTGGGCGTGAGGGCCACCATCAACTCAATGCAAAAATGAGGAGCGGAGCAACTTGTGTGTAACTTGGCGAAGTACCCAAGCCACATGAAGGGAGCCAGCATAGAAGTTAGAATATGGAGCGGAGGAACAGTGCTTTCCTTAGATAGAGGTCAAGGACATGAACTCTTGCAGAGGCAAGAGTAGGATCATGTTGTTCCATGGGTCCTTCATTCTGACGGAGCGGACTCATTTAGCATGGTGCCAAAGACGAAGGGAGCTTTTGGGCATATGCACCTTATCTCGGAAAAGCATTTGATGGAGGAACTAAGGTGACTCAATTTACGGAGGCGAAGTTGGGTTTAGAATGCCTTGGCACGGGGCAAGAGAACGCGGAGGCGGGTACTCTTGAAGAATATGCCACAGTGTTGCCAATCAAGTTGCTAGGCAGAAAGTGGTGCACAGCGGAGATTGTGCTAGTAGGGGCTGAGGCCTAGGATCCAGACAATGGTGTACTAATTACAGCGAAGTCGAGGGACTTCAAGAGCTACTAGGTGATGGACTATACTATAGTGGTGCTTCATCTAGGTGTGACCCAAGAGTGGGTGGATGAAGGTCGATTGCCAAAGGAGTAAACAAAATCGAAGGTGGAAGAGACCCTGTGATGTATTGGCAGAGGCCATACATAGAGGGACCACAATTCAAGTTTATCCCACAAGGATCAGAATGCAATGGAGATGTCACTAGGAGGCGACATTGTGCAGCAGATTGTGGTGGAATAGTTCGTGGCAATGCGATACACATGACATAATCCTGTGAGGGACTAGATCATATGGAGGTATGATCGGGAGCTACTGGAAGCTCCACTTCGGTGAACAATACTATGGTAAGAAGGGCTATGGATTCAAGGAGTGAAGGCCATGGTACCGCAGAGGCGGGTGTTCCATGCGTGCATCGAATTTTGCATCGAATGAAAGCCTTGATCATCAACATATGGGGGTTGTGTTCCACCAAGGAAAAAGTTCGAATGCAAGTACCAGTGAGTCCCATGGGAGGGACTTGATCATGTAGAGGTATGATCGAAGCAGTTGGAGAGTTGGACTGCTCCACAGCCCATATTTGCTTAAGGGAGCCCGATAAGTCAGATGACAAGGTCGAGTAAGCGAACGTTGCTACCAAGGAAGTTAAGGAGAATAAAATTGGTGCAAATCCTATAATAGGATGGCAGAGGCTATGCATGGGAGTTGTAGTCTATCTTTCCATCGACCAAAGGGAGTTGCTTAGAGAACACAAAGGTGTTGAAGTAGGGGGTTGAAAGGGGCGAGGAAGCGACGACGAGTCCAAAGTGACTTAGCTACCCAAAATCAAGCATCAGTTAGAATGAAGGTGGACTCAGAGGAGTGCTACAGAGACTTATCTACTGATCGTGAAGAAAAGGGATGCAGATGTGAGGCGACGGATAGTAGGGCCATGGGCATGGCAGTGCCATGGTACCGTAGAGGTGGGACTTCCGTGAAAGTTATTGATCCCTTGCTCTCATGGAGGGAGAGCGCTTAGTCATGAAAGGGGCCGAGGAGATGGAGCATGTAGAGGCAAACTCCAAGTACCGAGACAAGGCTGAAGGGTAGAGGCTAAGGAACTTCGTAAGACCGGTGTCAATGAGCTTCTCATCAAGATAGCCGAAAGTGAAGGACTTCGGGTCATGCACTCTGGGTCAGGCAAGAGTGCATGACCAAGGAATGAAGTAGACAGTACACGGTGTTGTACCTTTGCTACTCAATGGAGTAGATGGCAGGGTTGATGGAGAAGATGATACAATCCCAGAGGTGACCAAACCTATGAGAGAATCACTCCAAGTTGGGGTGAAAACTTCCTGCATTCCAGAAGTTCGATGGCATTAAGAAGGTGAATCATAGTAACTAACTCAATGCAAGGAGTGCAAACACTTCAAGTGCTTCAGAAGTGTAAGCAAAGAGCAGGCGAAGGCCAGTAACCAGCTCGATACATGGAGTACAACCTCGAGGAGGCAAGCGAAGTCAAGTAACCTTTGCCTTCTCAACTCTTAAGAGACTGGGCGAAATCGAGTACCCCAATTCTCTTATCTATCCAGCAGAGAAGCTTTGCACATGTTCAAAGACCTTTCGAAGATAATGGAAGACAATAATTGTCAAATCCTCACCAACGGTGATCAGTGCTACTGAGAGTAGATTGTCCGCTTCATTTCCTAACGAACTGCCAATCGAAAGCGGAAGTGATACGAACCTACTTGGAAGTGACAACTAAGTGAAAGAAGAGTCAATGGGCAAATGTTGTGGAGGATTGACCCAAAGACTTCAGAAGTTTGCAAGACGATGCTCGTTAAAGTTCCAATAAGCATCCATCCAGTTCAAGTAACATAAGCATTTGAGAGACTGACGCATAGTAAGGATGGTCTTTTCCTTCATCTGGAGGATCCACAGGAACCAACAGGGATCAACACAACTCAGCCAACCCCATACTAGAGTCAGAGTCATTGGCGAGTTGAAGCAGCATGGCGGATTAAAGGTTCGACTACTCAAAAATAACAACGGATAGTAGTTGGGAGTCAAGAGGCACATTGCAGCTGGAGTAGAAGATTGAAGACTCAGCAAAGGCAAGGAGTTGCAGTGTCAACAAAGGCTTCGATGAGGACGTCGAAGGAATAAGTGGGGGAGAATGTCACGGACAAACTTCTAAACACGATGTTTGATGTAATGCTTATGTATGTCCGTGTCTTTTGGTATGTTCATACTTTGTACAGCATGTAGAGGGACGGTCAAAGGCTTAATAGTCTCATTTTAGTTAGGTTGGTGGCCGCTTTAGGGTTGTAAATAAAGGTTGTGTCATGTGGACACGTGTGAGAGATTCTCGGTCTATAATGGACCATTTTACCCTTTATTGTGTAACTGTTCAGAGCTTATAAAGTCTGTTTGTAATTTGCATTATCTATGAAGTGTTTTCGGAAATGTTTGCTTGTGGATCCCGAATGAGGCATTTTCTCTAACCCGTTCTCTCTTTTGTGGGTCCTAAGGAACATGGGAGGCTTCGGGGAGGCTGACATTTGTGGACAAACATGCAAGGGTGTCGCATGACTTAAGCAAAACCAGCTAAGTCCGTGATAAGTTGGCCCTTAATAGAGTTGATGGAACTACCTCCCAATCCCAACTCTAATTATGTGTTAACTACGATTCCTAAGACATATTCTAAGCAGGATAAGTCTGATTTCTTCCAGCGAGCTTTCGGCGATCTTTCCGGTGAACTTCTGATGATCTCTCGGTAATATTTTGGTAGACTTCCAGTAAGCTCCTGGACTTCACGATAAACTTCTTGGCGAGTTCCAACGAGCTTCTTTGGCATGCTCCTGGACTTCTTGGTTAGTTCCGGCAGAACTTCCGACGAACGTCCGGACTTCCGACGAACTTGTTAAATCTCGGATTTTGATGATGAAGTCAATTGTCATTTGTTATATAATCCATATGTTGGGATAAGTGTGCAGGATTAACTACGATGGAAGTAAGACATGCAGTAGGGGTTGCGCCGGAATCAAGACCATGATCATGTTGGGGGTTTGAGAGTTCGACGGAAGTCCGGACGGTCGTCGAAGGTTCTACGGGAACAAATCCGAGAAGTCCAGGAGCTTGCTAAATAAGCTCGTTGGAACTCGCCAAGTGGATCGTCGCAAGTCCAGGAGTTGGCCGGAAGTCTACCGGAGCATTGCCGAAGGCTCGTCGGATGTTCGCCGGAAGCTCGCCGGAAGAAGCGATTGATGCACCAGAGCAAGTTACAATAAATGTCTTAAGAAATATCGTAGTTAGCATGTAGATTAAGTTAGAAATGGGAGGTGGTCCCATTAACTTAATCTAGGGGCAATTGGGCCCTTGATAGACCCAAATTGGGCCGAATAGATCAATCCATTCAGACCAGAATTCTTGCCAAGCGGTGGCACCACCAGGGTCGGTAGTGGCACCGCCCAGGAGATGGTCTCCTAGAAAAGCAGGGCAGTGCAACCGCCCAGGTCAAGCGGTGGCACCGCCTAGAGGCTCAGTCTCCGAGCTACTAGGTAGTTGTATCGCCCCAGTCAGGAGGTAGTATCGCCAGGACCCCAGAAATCCGGGAAAAGATATTTTTAAGCTCCAAATTCAAACCAATTTAGGGCCTATATATACCCCACCCTTTCCTGCATGAAAGGGCACCGAAAATCCAATCTTACTCTGTGATTTTTAGAGCTCAAAAGTGTTGTAAAGGCTAGAAGTTTTCCTCCCTCTTTTCTTCCAAGTTTTGAGTTTTCAAGAGAGGAGAGAAATTCTGTAAGGGTTGTCTCCTAAGCCCGTCAAAAGGAGTGAAACTGTAAAAGGGTGGTTGGCCTTCGTCTATTGAAGGAAGGCCTCTAGTGGACATCGGTAACCTCATCGGAGGAGGAAGCCAAAAGTGGATGTAGGTCAAGATTGACCAAACCACTCTAAATTACGGTGCTCTCTGGTTTGTATTTATTCTTGCTACTTACCTTACTGCAAACCTCCATATGTGCTTTTCTCCCTCTTTACTTTTGCTGCACTCCTTTACGAACTCGCTTTCAAGTTAAATTTCTGAAAACGGTTTTACGTCGGAAATGATTTCATCGTACGAATGTAGTTTTAAACGTCAAAAGTTTTCCGCTGCACTAATTCACCCCCCCCCCCCCCCCTCTTAGTGCTCTTAATCCTAACAATTGGTATCAGAGTTAGGTTAACTCTCAAACGGATTAATACCCAAGAGAGATGGCATACGTCGGAAACCAAGAGGGCTACTCTATTACACGTCCACCCATGTTCAATGGGACATACTATACCTATTGGAAGACCCGAATGAGGATCTTCCTTATTTCAATGGATTTTGAACTTTGGAATCTTGTCAAAAATAGATTTTCGAAGTCTTCTCTTTCAATGATCGATTGGAATGAATTGGAGAAGAAGACTTTCACTCTTAATGCAAAGGCTATGAATGCCTTATTTTGTACGCTTGATAAAAATGAGTTCAATCATATTTCGATTTACGAAACCGCGTTTGATATTTGGCATACACTCGAAGTGACTCACGAAGGCACAAGTAGAGTGACAGAGTCAAAAATCATTCTTTTGATACATTCTTTTGAACTTTTTCAAATGAAACCGAGCGAGACTATTGGCGACATGTACACCCGTTTCACGGATGTCGTCAATGATCTAAAAGGACTCGGCAAAAGTTTTTTAGATTTTGAGCTCATAAATAAGATTCTAAGATCCCTTCCTAAGAGTTGAGACCCTAAAGTCACTGTTATTCAAGAGGTTAAAGATTTAAATAACTTCCCTCTTGAAGAACTAATCGGGTCATTAATGACCTATGAAATGACTTGCAAGGCTCATGAAGAGCAAGAAGTCATCCTTTCAAAGAATAGGAAGGATATGGCACTTAGAACTTTAGATGACCACTTGAGAGAAAACTCAAGTGATGAGGACTGTGACGATAACTTGGCACTTCTAACAAGAAAATTCAAAAAATTCATTAAGAGAAACAAGTTTAAAAATGACACAAAAAATAAATTTGAACCCAAAAAGGACCAAGTTATTTGCTACGAGTGCAAAAAGCCGGGACACTACAAAAGTGATTGTCCCCAAGCCAAGAAGAGAACATCAAAGAAGAAGGCGCTTAAAGTGACATGGGATGACTCGAGCGCGTCCGAAGAAGATGAGTCCAACACCGAGCAAGTTGCTCATTATGCCCTAATGGCCATCGGAGAGGAGATAACAAATTTAATTGATGTAGATTTATCATTTGATGAATTATTAAATGCCTTCCATGACTTATTTGATGAATGCAAAACAATTAGTAGAAATGAAGACCAATTTGAATTCATTAGAAGGGAATTAGGTATGTTAAATTATCCCTAAGAATAAACTTGTTTGAATGGATTTTTCGTAAAGTTTTTCATCCTCTCTCTGTTCCTCGGTGAATTTGATCCTTCTCTTTTGATTCTAAATGACACGTTAAATTACCTTATCCTATCTTGAGTCAAACCCCGCTCCCATCTGATCAAGATTAATGATTTTATGATATTTTGTGAATCTCGAAATTGATTTTGATGGCTTGATTATGAGCTTCAAGTTGACGATTTGAATTTGAATGAGTTTGTATTCGAATTATGATCCTGACTTATTGGAGTTACTACTTGAAATTTTTTTTTTATTCATAATCTCTTCTTTGTATACCTACAATTTTTGTTATTTATAGAAAGAAGAGATTTGATAAAATGGATGAATGCTGAATTTTCCTTTAAAATGAACTCTGAGTAAACATTTTAGCATACTTAATTTTGAATGGTAAATTTTTGTATGATCAATGCTGAATTCCTGATGTTATAATCACAAATTATGTGCTTCAAGTCTCATTCCCTTTTTGTTGATGACAAAGGGGGAGAAGTGATGACTAAGTGATGACTAAGTGATGACTTATACCATTTCGATAGCATGACTTAATGAAAATGTCTTATGCGCATCGATAACATGACTTATATGAATTACAAGAGCTTGTATAATACAAATATCTTATATGCCTTGCAAAATCCTTGAGAATATCGTAAGATTGATTGATCATATTGAAAGCATGCCTTACATCTATATCATGAAATTCATGTTGAAAATCTTTATCTCCTGTCATAGTAAAAATCGTCCCTTATCATTTGACTTGAAAATGATTTTCATCAAAGTTTTGTATTTACTATTGCTTAATGAGAATAACGATAAGTTCTACGGTTAGAACTTATCGGTTTATGCTTGAATTCAATGGGATGGAATTCAAGTGTTTTTATCTTCTCATAATATGGCATATAGATAAGGGGAGTTATGTTTAACTCCGTCATCAATTGATTGTCATCATAAAAAAGGGGGAGATTGTTGAATCTCGGATTTTGATGATAAAATCAATTGATGGGTTAATTGATCTAATCCATATTATTGAGTTAAGTGTGCAGGATTAACTATGATAAATAGAAAACATAAAGCAAGAATACCATAGTCAAGTTCGATGGACGTTTAAGAGACCGAAGAATCGTCGGAGATGCTGCCGGAACCAACCAAGAAGAAATCAGGAACCTGTCGGAATTTTCGGAAGTTCACCGAAGAGATCGTCGGAGGTTCTCGGAGATCACCGAGAAGGCTCAGCTACTCGTTAAAGTCATCACAAGATCGGGAGCTTGCTGGGAGTCCGTCGGAAGAAGTTCGTCGGAAAGCTCGCCGGAACAAGACTCGACGTTCACAGTTGAAAACTTACTTAGGATGTTTTTGCTAGTCATAAGTGCCCAGCAAGCCAATCACGTGAGTGATGGCACGTGTGACTTGATACAGAATCTTTTTGCTTATTATATTTTTGGCGTATATCACTTTATAACTATTGTATAAATGCATATGTATAGTGATGTCCTTGGATTTGTGCAATGGGAATCGGATCGTGATGAGATCACGATAATGAGATTGATTCACCTTTAAACACATATCCTAAATAATCCCGGTCATAGGTTACTCGAGAGGGACATCGTGATAACCGGATAGACTGGTGTGCTGTATACCCGTCCATATGATGGATGCAGCTGGTCTCATAGCTGCTCGTGTAGGGACACTAGGGATACAGTACAGGTGCTCATTGGAGAATGAGTTCACTGATTGATCCGCTTACGGAATGCTGGATGGTTGATGATGCCTTATTGTCAGACAACGATTCCGTAGTCCTAGTGGTGTATCTGGTTCTTAGACTTGAGACACCAAGGATGTCCTGTATGAGTGCTCCACTCTTTGATACCAGACTTATAGGTTTGGCTGTTCCCAGATCTAGTACAGCTGGTCATTGGGAGTGGTAGTCGACCTTACGAGGGCTATTGAGTGTCGATAGAGGATCATCCACTCTCGGTATCATGAGAGGAATATCCCATGTGTTCTTGCTCAGACAAATCCCTGGCCAGGGTCATTCGGGTTGAGAGAGAAAGAGTTCTCCGGGAGAATCCGATTAGAGCGAGACTTAAGTAGAAACCGTATGGGTCTGACAGCACCATGCTCGATATACGGTCTCTGGGATATTAGATGGATGAGGGACTATAGGTACATGGTAATTGAGGACAGACAGGTCCAATGGATTGGATTCCCCTGTATCGTCTGGGGACTACGGCGTAGTGGCCTAGTACTTCCGTAGTCGATGAGTCGAGTGAATTATTACAGAGATAATAATTCACTTAGTTAGAAGGAGTTCTGACAGGTATGACTCACGGCCAGCTCGATATTGGGCCTAGAGGGTCACACACATATGGTAGGCATTGCGATGAGTAGAGGTTCGGATATGAGATATCCGACGGAGCCCTTGTCTTATTGGATGCAGATCCAATACCCACTAGGGAAAAGGACCCATTAGGGTTTTGACACGGGATCTCTATAAATAGGAGGGATTCACAGCCTCATAGGCTAGAGTCTTTGCTTGCCCTTCCTATTCTCCTCTCCCTCTCCACCTTAGAGTAGGCCTGGAGTTTTGAGGAGCGTCGTCGCAACCCTGCTGTGTGGATCACCGCTAGAGAGGAGGACGCTTGACCTCCTTCACCCTCTCCTAAGGATCTGCAAGGAAACAGGGATATACGATCTCCCTAGGTAACACAATCTCTATACGCAGTTTTGTGTTTTGCGGATTTTTGCGCACCAATCTTCGCACGACGATGAACATCTTTTTGGGAATCGGGGATTTTTGTTTTCTTGTTCTTCCGCTGCGCATATGATGTCGCCCCCCATGATTTCCCAACAGTGGTATCAGAGCCAGGTTGTTCGTGCAAATGATTGGTTTTTGAACTGCGTGTGTTGTGTTTAGGAAGAATATTGACGTCAAAATCGTTGACGAAAAAAGCAAGGAAGGGCAGCAACAGTTGCTGCCCTCGATCTGCATGCCTGCAGCCAGCCGCAGCCGCAGCCAGGCAGCACAGCGCCGGCGCATGCGCAAGCGCTGTGCCTGCAGTAGCCGGCCGGCGATCTGCTTGCAGCAGGCTTGCGGCCGGCGGGGCTGGGAGCCCACTCGGTAGAAGCGCCTGCGGCCACTGAGCCCGCGGGCAGAGGCGCCGCGGGGCAGCAGCGCGGGCTAAGGCACCGCAGGCAGCGACGCCTGTGGCCGCTGCTCCCACGGGCAAAAACCCCGCAGGGGCGGCCGCCAGCGAGACAGCACCACCTGCGGGCGCTGACTCGCGGGCAGAACCGCCCGCGAAGGCGGCGGCGCCCGCGGGGGCGCCCACCTGCAGCGGCAGCGACCCCAGCGGGCGTGCCACCTGCAGGCGAGGGCAGTGCCCTCGCCCTCGCCGCACAGGCCGCCGCTAGCAGGGTGGCGGCGGCGGCGGCGCAGCAGCGAAAAGGGGAAAGGGTATTAGGGTTTTCTGCGCAAAAGACAGTTTTGCCCCTCGTAATTTGAGAAATTCCAGTTTCTGTCTTTTGTCCAAATTATGAAAATACCCTTAGGAATTGAGAAATTCCCTATATATCCTTGATTTCAGAAAATATTAATTAATTAAAAGGTTTAGTTGATTATTATTTTTTATTATCTAGTAGTCCTACATAATGACGATTATTTATACATGTGATGTATGATGAGTGGACGGATGATCATGGACCGTGTGATGTGTGTACTTGTGATTATTATTATTGAGGTCTGCGAACCTCCATTATATTTCTCGTTTATTGTCGGGCCTGCGTGCCTATGATTAAGTTGTAATCACATGAGGAGGCGCAGCGGGAGCGTGGAAGCCATAGCGGGACCCACGAGACGGACGATCGTGATGCATGAAGATGCATCAAGATGTCGACGGAACCAACGAGGACGAGATGGACGATCACAAGGCATGGAGATGCACCGTTGCACACATAGATCTTGATGTGAGTGATTAGGCCTACTGGCTCGGGCCTAATCATATTAGGTTGTGGTCCATGATCATCTGGTGTGATTGCTTATACACATACTAGATATGTATATATATTTGCATGCGATGTAGATATATATTAAATATGTACATGTGTGACATGTCATAATAGGAGACCAAATCATAGAAACATCTCTCGATAATATTAAGTCGGTAAACGTGAGGCAATTAGATTGACCCACGTGGCCTTCCATCGTTATGAGTAGGAACCGAATCCCGGTGTAGGTTGAGTTGGTCGAGTCCCTCGAGACTCACCTATATCGCGATTCGCTATCTTGCTTACGACATAGAGATGTCACCGGTGACCTGAGGGCATGATATGCTTGGTCGAGTCCCTCGAGGGTATATCATCAAATCAGACTCATCTTGTAACGAAGGTGTTGACTTAACCGAGCATCATGGTTGGTCGAGTCCCTCGAGGCCATGGTGATTCGGAGGCCGAACAGGACGGGAATCACAAGGAGTTGTGATCGGCAAGAGTTGTCTACCTTTTAGGCTTAGTGTGATTGGTCGAGTCCCTCGAGGTTACACTAAGACGCTGATTGGATCCTGATCCCCACTAGAAGTCTGCCGGAGACTTCCGTTTCACGTGCTGAGGGTGTCGCGTGACTCGTTAGTAAAATAGTGGGAGCATATTAAGATAGAAGTCCATATCTTGATTGTTTATTTCTTGCAAAATCTGCATGTTATTCATTTTTTGCTACATCTTTATTTTCAGAAAATGTCGCTTTCAAATCCCTTACGTGGCATACTTGATGTCAACCGCCTCACTGGTCCAAATTATACGGACTGGCTCCGTAACTTGAGAATTGTTCTCACAGCGGAGAAAATCGTGTACGTCCTTGATACAGTGATGCCTACGCCCGAAGAAGGGGCAAGCGAGGATGAGATCGCTCGCTACGTGAAGTACATTGATGACTCCACTCTTGCTCAGTGCTATATGTTGGGCTCTATGACTCCAGAGTTATAGAGACAACATGAAAAGATGGATGCCAGATCCATTCTCCTACATGTCCGTAAATTGTTTGAGGAACAGGGAAGGACTCAACGATATGAGATATCCAAGAGCCTTTTCCGCGCTAGGATGACTGAGGGGACACCGGTTCAGAACCATGTCCTAAAGATGATTGAGTGGATAGAGAAACTCACAGGTCTAGGAATGGTCCTAGAGGATAACTTGTGTGTGGACATTGTGCTTCAGTCCCTACCAGATTCCTTTTCACAGTTCATAATGAACTTTAATATGAACAAGCTTGAGGTGACTCTCCCAGAGCTCCTCAATATGTTGAGGGAGGCAGAGAGTACTATTAAGAAAGAGAAGCCAGTTCTCTACACTGGTGAGACCAGAAAGAAAAGGAAAGCAGAAAGGTCCCTTAAGAAGGGAAAGGGCAAGGGCAAACAAGGTAAAGCAAAGGTTGCTAAGAAAGACCCAACAAAGGACAAAGGCCAGTGCTTCCACTGTGGTAAAGATGGGCACTGGAAGAGAAACTGCAAAGAGTACCTTGCAGAAAGGGCGAAACAAAAGCTTGATGAAGCTTCAGGTACATTCATGATCGGTCTCCATTTGTCAGACTCTTATGATAACACATGGGTATTAGATACCGGTAGTGCTTATCATATATGTAATTCGTTGCAGGTTCTGGCAAGGCCTAGGAGACTAGAGAGAGGCGAGATGGACCTCAAGATGGGTAATGGAGCAAAAGTTGCTGTTTTAGCTGTTGGCGAGGTCGCCCTACATCTGCCTAGTGGAGCTTTTATTGCATTAGATGCATGTTATTTTGTTCCTTCTATTATCAAAAACATTATCTCCATTTCATGTTTAACAGTTAGTAGATATAAATTTGTTTTTGAGAACAATGGTTGTTCGATATTATTAGATGATAAGATCATCACGAAAGGAACATTGCATAATGGTTTATTTATGTTAGACACCACTCCACATATCATGAATATAAATATGTCCAAAAGGAAACGAGATGAGTTGAACAGTGCATACCTGTGGCATTGTAGGCTAGGTCACATCCATGAAAGAAGGATTCAAAAGTTGCTAAATGATGGATATCTAGATCCATTCGACTATGTGTCATATGCAACTTGTGAGCCTTGCATTCGTGGAAAACTGACCAACTCTCCATTTAGTGGAACTGGAGAGAGAGCCACTGAGTTGTTGGAACTCATACATAGTGATGTATGTGGACCCATGTCAACTCATGCCATTGGAGGTTACTCCTACTTCATTACATTTACTGATGATTTCTCAAGGTATGGATATGTGTACTTAATGAAGTACAAGTCCGAGGCCTTTGAGAAATTCAGAGAGTATAAGAATGAGGTGGAGAACCAGACTGGAAAGAGTATCAAAACTCTTCGATCAGATCGAGGAGGTGAGTACTTAAGTACAGAGTTTACTCACTTCCTCAAGGACCATGGGATATTATCCCAATGGACACCTCCTTATACACCTCAGCTCAATGGTGTCTCTGAAAGGAGAAATCGTACATTATTAGATATGGTACGGTCCATGATGAGTTTCGCTGACCTACCCATCTCATTCTGGGGATATACCCTAGAAACCGCAGCTTACCTTCTGAACAGAGTTCCAACTAAGTCGGTGGTGTCTACACCATATGAGATATGGAAAGGGAAGAAGCCTGATCTTAAGGTTGTTAAGATTTGGGGCTGCCCAGCCCACGTTAAAAGACACAACCCCGATAAGTTAGAATCAAGGACAGAGCGATGCATATTTGTGGGATACCCCAAGGAAACTTGTGGGTATTACTTCTATCATCTCGAGGACTAAAAGGTCTTTGTAGCTAAGAGAGCAGTGTTCCTTGAGAAGGAACACATTCTTGACGGAGACAGTGGGAGAATGATAGAATTGAGCGAGGTTGGAGAACCAAGCTCAAGCACCACTCTACAGCCCGAGTCTGTTCAGGTATCTAATACACAAGTTTCAACTTTACGCAGGTCTGATAGAGTATCCCATCCTCCTGAGAGATATGTGGGACATATTAGAGCAGAGGATGTAGAGGATATTGATCCTCAGACCTACGAGGAGGCTATTATGAGTATAGACTCCGGGAAGTGGAAAGAAGCCATGAATTCTGAGATGGATTCTATGTACTCCAATAAGGTTTGGAACCTAGTTGATGCACCCGAAGGTATTGTACCCATCGGTTGCAAGTGGATCTTTAAGAAAAAGATCGGAGTAGATGGAAAGGTAGAGACCTATAAAGCAAGGCTAGTGGCTAAGGGGTATCGTCAAAGGCAAGGTGTTGACTACGACGAAACTTTCTCACCCGTAGCAATGCTAAAATCCATCAGAATTCTATTGGCTATTGCAGCACACTATGATTATGAGATCTAGCAGATGGATGTGAAAACCGCATTCCTCAACGGGAACCTGGAGGAGGAGGTGTATATGATGCAACCTGAGGGATTCGTGTCCAAGAACTGCCCAGATAAGGTGTGTAGGTTGCTTAGATCCATTTATGGACTAAAGCAAGCTTCCCGAAGTTGGAACATAAGATTTGATGAGGCAATCAGATCTTATGACTTCGTTAAGAACGAAGATGAGCCTTGTGTATACAGAAAGGTAAGTGGGAGCGCTATTAGTTTTTTGGTATTATATGTGGATGACATCCTCATCATTGGGAATGATGTAGGAATGCTATCCATAATAAAGACTTGGTTATCTAGACACTTCTCCATAAAGGACTTAGGAGAAGCATCTTATATCTTGGGGATTAGAATCTATAGAGATAGATCCAAAAGGATGCTTGGCTTGTCCCAGTCTAGGTACATAGAAACTATTGTCAAAAGGTTTGGCATGGAAAATTCCAAAAGAGGTCTCATACCGATGAGACATGGGATATCGCTTTCTACGAGTATGTCCCCAAAGACTCCAGAAGAAAGGGCGAACATGGATATGATACCTTATGCCTCAGCAATAGGGTCTATCATGTATGCCATGCTATGTACTAGGCCTGATATAGCGCATGCTCTGAGTGTCACGAGCAGGTATCAGGCGGATCCAGGCTTGGAGCACTGGAAAGCAGTAAAGTGTATCCTTAAGTACTTGAGAAGGACTAAGGATCTTTTACTAGTATATGAAGGTAATAGCCTTAAGGTTGAAGGCTACACTGACTCAAGTTTTCAGTCTGATGTCGATGATAGCAAGTCGAATTCAGGGTATGTGTACACCTTGAATGGAGGAGCAGTGTGCTGGAAGAGTTCCAAGCAAGATACCACTGCTGACTCGACCACAGAGGCGGAGTACATTGCTGCATCAGATGCAGCAAAGGAGGGAGTCTGGTTGAAGAAGTTCATCATAGATTTGGGAGTCGTGCCGGATAGTGAGGAGCCGATTTCCCTATATTGCGACAACAACGGGGCAATTGCTCAAGCAAAGGAACCTAAGTCTCATCAGAAATCTAAGCATGTTCTGAGGAGGTTCCACCTTATCAGAGAGATCGTGACCCGAGGAGATGTAGCAGTGGAAAGAGTTCCATCCGAAGATAACATTGCAGATCCACTAACAAAGCCATTGTCTCAGATTGTCTTTGAGCGTCACAGGGGTCTGATGGGGATCAGACACATAGGTGATTGGCTTTAGGTCAAGTGGGAGATTGCTAGTCATAAGTGCCCAGCAAGCCAATCACGTGAGTGATGGCACGTGTGACTTGATACAGAATCTTTTTGCTTATTATATTTTTGGCGTATATCACTTTATAACTATTGTATAAATGCATATGTATAGTGATGTCCTTGGATTTGTGCAATGGGAATCGGATCGTGATGAGATCACGATAATGAGATCGATTCACCTTTAAACACATATCCTAAATAATCCCGGTCATAGGTTACTCGAGAGGGACATCGTGATAACCGGATAGACTGGTGTGCTGTATACCCGTCCATATGATGGATGCAGCTGGTCTCATAGCTGCTCGTGTAGGGACACTAGGGATACAGTACAGGTGCTCATTGGAGAATGAGTTCACTGATTGATCCGCTTACGGAATGCTGGATGGTTGATGATGCCTTATTGTCAGACAACGATTCCGTAGTCCTAGTGGTGTATCTGGTTCTTAGACTTGAGACACCAAGGATGTCCTGTATGAGTGCTCCACTCTTTGATACCAGACTTATAGGTTTGGCTGTTCCCAAATCTAGTACAGCTGGTCATTGGGAGTGGTAGTCGACCTTACGAGGGCTATTGAGTGTCGATAGAGGATCATCCACTCTCGGTATCATGAGAGGAATATCCCATGTGTTCTTGCTCAGACAAATCCCTGGCTAGGGTCATTCGGGTTGAGAGAGAAAGAGTTCTCCGGGAGAATCCGATTAGAGCGAGACTCAAGTAGAAACCGTATGGGTCTGACAGCACCATGCTCGATATACGGTCTCTGGGATATTAGATGGATGAGGGACTATAGGTACATGGTAACTGAGGACAGACAGGTCCAATGGATTGGATTCCCCTGTATCGTTTGGGGACTACGGCGTAGTGGCCTAGTACTTCCGTAGTCGATGAGTCGAGTGAATTATTACAGAAATAATAATTCACTTAGTTAGAAGGAGTTCTGACAGGTATGACTCACGGCCAGCTCGATATTGGGCCTAGAGGGTCACACACATATGGTAGGCATTGCGATGAGTAGAGGTTCGGATATGAGATATCCGACGGAGCCCTTGTCTTATTGGATGCAGATCCAATACCCACTAGGGAAAAGGACCCATTAGGGTTTTGACACGGGATCTCTATAAATAGGAGGGATTCACAGCCTCATAGGCTAGAGTCTTTGCTTGCCCTTCCTATTCTCCTCTCCCTCTCTACCTCAGAGTAGGCCTGGAGTTTTGAGGAGCGTCGTCGCAACCCTGCTGTGTGGATCACCGCTAGAGAGGAGGACGCTTGACCTCCTTCACCCTCTCCTAAGGATCTGCAAGGAAACAGGGATATACGATCTCCCTAGGTAACACAATCTCTATACGCAGTTTTGTGTTTTGCGGATTTTTGCGCACCAATCTTCGCACGACGATGAACCTCTTTTTGGGAATCGTGGATTTTTGTTTTCTTGTTCTTCCGCTGCGCATATGATGTCGCCCCCCATGATTTCCCAACAGTTTTTAGTTATGTAGTTCATGTGTAATTAGGATTAGGATTAAGGGATAATCCTATATCCTGGTTAGGGGCCAACTGGGCCCAAAATTAGACTTGGTTTGGGCTAAATTTAAAGCCTAACTAGTGAACCGAAGGGTCTGGCGGTGGCACCGTCAGACTGGGCGGTTGCACCACCCAGCACCCGAGAGCCAGGTAGTGGCACCGCTTGGCTGGGCGGTGGCACCGCCAGTCCACTGTCAGTGTCAGACACTGACAGGCGGTGGCACCGCCAGCATCGGGAACCAAAGAGAATTCAAATTTTGGAGCCTAAATTTGAATCCTCTTGTGGCCTATAAATACCTCTCAAATCTCAGCTGAGATTACAACTTTTTGAGAAGTAATTGATTGAGAGAAAGGTCTTAGAAAAGTCTTAGCAAGTCTTGTTTTCAATTTGCTAGAGTGTTCACCTCCTTCTTTCTTACTGAAAATTTGTAAGAGTGTGAACTGCTTGTAAAGAGTTGTAAGAGGGGTATTTGCCCTTCCCCTTCAAGAGATTTGCTAGTGGAAGGTGGGAGCCTCATCGAAGAGGGCCTCGCAAGTGGATGTAGGTCATTTGACCGAACCACTTTAAAATCGGCGTGATCTCTGGTTTGCATTTCATTATTGCTATTTACATTACTACAAACCTTTTTATGTGCTTTATTTCCTCATTACCTTTGCTGCACAACTTTACGAATACACTTTCAAGTTAAGCACTTCTGAGTTTGATTTTTATCGTACGAAAGATTTGTCAAAACTGATGTTTTAATCCGCTGCACTAATTCACACCCCTTTCTTAGTGCCGCTCCGATCCTAACATACCAAACCAGGTTTGAAAGGTTATCTAATCAAACTCATGATTGGTCTCAAAAACAGCTGATGAGGACCTTCATTGAGGGCTTGAAGCCGGAGATCCGAGGAGAAATTAAAGCGCGATAACCGTATACGCTTATGGCAGCCATCTCTTTCGCACGACATCAAGAGGAGCAATTGAACCATGAAGCTTGGAGGACTAGGGTCACTCCTCAACCAGTAATATTGAAGCCCTCAGCCCCCCCTATTATCGACCAAGTCCCTACACCAAAGAGGTTAATAAGAGAAGAGCTTCGGGAGCGATATGCAAAGGGGTTATGTTGGCATTGTGACGAGCCGTGGAGCCGTGAGCATCACTATAGTAAAGGGAGACTTCTTATGATTGAACCAATAGAAGAAGAGGTCATTGAACATCCAAAAGAGAGCCTTGAATATAAAGAAGAAGATGCAGAAGAAGAGCCATAACCGATCGAAGTTACAGTACATGCACTAGCCGGCTACTCAAACCCACAAATAATGAAAGTTGGAGGCCTTCTCAAACAACAACCGATCACTGTTCTCATCGACACGGGCAGTACTAATAACTTTCTAAATATTAAGTTTGCTATCCAGATGGCCTTACCTATCGAGAATTACAGCAGGTTTGACGTTAAGGTCGCCGATGGATGGATTTTGAAGTATGATCGTAGGTGCCCGCAAGTGAAACTATTACTGATCATGAGGCCTTACCAAGATATAATTGCATATTTCTTCCTTCTCCCTCTT
Organism: Musa acuminata AAA Group; assembly: GCF_036884655.1. Taxonomy (NCBI): domain Eukaryota; kingdom Viridiplantae; phylum Streptophyta; class Magnoliopsida; order Zingiberales; family Musaceae; genus Musa; species Musa acuminata. The sequence goes on along the minus strand of NC_088357.1, from coordinate 19,824,088 downwards.
GATGATCATGAGGCCATGCTCAGAATTAAATGGTTGACAACATTAGGTGATATTTCTTGGAATTTTTTGTAACTAATTATGAAATTTTACAATAAGGAGAAATAGGTGATACTGAACGAGAAACGTGGGGGCGACGTAACGACGATTTGCACACAACAAATGGAGAAGGTTTTGCATAAAGCATGCAGCGGCTTTTTGGCACAACTTGAGCAACAAATTAAGGGAGAACTAATAGAATTTGAAGATCCAAACCTACTTCCTTTGCTTGCTGAATTTTCAGATATATTTGACGAACCGCACAACCTACCTCTTACCAATCGGCATGATCATTATATAACGATTCTTTCAAGCAAACCTCCAGCAAATACTCTACCATATCAGTATCTATATCTCCAAAAGGATGAAATAGAAAGGATTGTAAAAGAGATGCTCGAAACAGGAGTTATTCGACCAAGTTGCAACCTCTACTCTTCACCGATGCTACTTGTCAGCAAGAAGGACGAAACATGGCGAATATGCGTTGATTACCGAGCTCTCAATGGCATAACCATCAAGCATAAATACCCTATTTAAGTTGTAGATGAATTGCTAGATGAAAGGGAGCATAAATCTTCACAAAGTTGGACCTTCGATCCGGGTATTATCAAATACGAGTGTACGAAGGAGTCATACTGAAAACCGTCTTTCGAACACACAATGGCCACTACGAATTTTCACTTTCTTCAACAAAAGGTGGAATATCTTGGGCATATCATATTAGAGGAAGGTGTGATGGTGGACCCCTTCGAAATTGAAGCAATGCAAAACTGGCCTACCCCCAGGAACATAAAATTGCTACATGGCTTTCTAGGTTTAACATGATACTACCGTAAGTTCGTGAAAAACTATGGAAAGATCAATGCACCACTTACTTCCTTACTAGAAAAAGATGTCTTCCAATGGTCGGACAGAGCCTCCACTGCCGTCAACAAACTTAAGGCAGCCATAACGACGACGCCAGTGCTAGCACTACCAGATTTCAATCGACCCTTCATCATTGAGGCCGATGCATCTAGAAACAGAATAGGAGACGTTCTCATGCAAGATAGTCGACAACTCATATACATTAGCAAGGAATTGTCTCCCCCTTATCAAAAGATGTTAACATATGATAAGGAGATGCTCGCCATTGTGCATGCAGCAACGAGGTGGAGATCGTACTTGATCAAGCGATGCTATCAAATCTAGACTGACCATAAAAGCCTAAAATATCTCTTAGAGCAGAAGATATCTTCTCCCGAGCTGCAAAAATAGGTAATAAAGGTTCTTGGATATGATTATGAAATAACTTACAAAAAGAGGAAAGAGAATGTTATTGCAGATGCGCTTTTACGACTACCTAAGCAAGCTGAATTTTTGGCCATTTCACTTTCGACTAGTGACTTCCTTGAAGATATTAAGATGGAATGGTAAGAAGATTTAGAGACTAGTAAGATCATAAAAAAATTGGAGGAAGCACCAAGCTCTGTGGCTCATTACAATTGGGACTCAAAAAAATTACACTATAAGAGACGCATTGTGCTTATGATAAATTCTACTTGCATCTTCATGAGTAGATTTTGGACAAAGTTATTCTATATGTAGGGTACTAAATTGAAAAGGAGTACGGCATATCACCCACAAATCAATGGCCAGACAGAAGTTGTAAATAGGTGCTTGGAGACAACCCAAAGCCACCCGCCAAATATGACTATCCAAGGAGAACTCCAGACCCAGCCAAGTACCATTATTGATCGACGGATCGTGACTCGACGATGATGACCCACTACTAAAGTGCTAATACAGTGGGTGAACCTACCAACAGAAGATGCCACTTGGGAGAACTATGACGACTTGAAGATCAAATTCCCAAAATTCATAAATCGTCAGCCTCAAGGACAAGGCTGATTTGAAGAGGGCGAGTCTGTTAGGACTCTAACTAGGAGAGTCCTAATTGAGAGGGACATTCATGTAAAACCTACCTAAGCTGACCCCTATTAAAGAGGTGAAGAGGCCGGCTAGGGTTAGGAGGTTGTTTCTTAGAGAAGAATTAGGAGTTGTAAAGGAATAGGAGTCTTGAGTAGAAGTCCTATTAGGAGTTGGTTAGAAGTAGGAGTCTTAAGTAGGAGTCCTATTAGGAGTTAGGGTTTAGAAACCCTATAAATAGTCATGTATTCCTCCTCTTTTGATAAGCAATAGATGAATCTTTTCTGCAGCCTTTGAGCAGCAACTTGGAGGGAGGAACCCCTATAGAGTTCCAAGGAGGCCGATCCCCTAAAGAGATCAACCCCAAGTTTAGAATCTGCAAGGGTTCTAATAGTTCACTCCTTTGGCAATCGACCTTCATGTTAGGATCGGAGCGGCACTAAGAGGGGGGGGTGAATTAGTGCAGCGGATTAAAACTTCGATTTTAACAAAATCTTTCGTACGTTAAGAACGAAACTTGAGAAATTTAACTTGAAGGCGTATTCTTGAAGTTGCGCAGCAAGAGTAATAAGGAACTAAAGCAGTAAGAAGACTTGCAGTAATGTAAATGACAATAATAAAGAGCAAACCAGAGATTACGCCGATTTTTAGAGTGGTTCGGTCAAATGACCTACTCCACTTGCGAGGCCCCTCTTCGATGAGGCTCCCACCTTCCACTAGCAAGTCTCTTGAAATGGTAGGGTAAACACCCCTCTTACAACATTTTACAAGCAGCTCAACCTCTTACAAATTTTCAATAAGAAAGAAGGAGGAGAACTCTCTAGCAAATTGAAAACAAGACTTGCTAAGACTTTCTAAGACTTTTCTCTCAATCAAAATGCTTCTCAAAAGTTGTAACCTCAGCTGAGATTTGAGGGGTATTTATAGGCCTCAAGAGGATTCAAATTTTGGGCTCCAAAATTTGAATTCTCTTAGGGTTCCCGGTGCTGGAGGTTCCACCGCCCAGCGCTCGGGTGCTGGACGGTGCAACCGCCCAGCCAAGGAGGTGTCACCGCCCAGCCAGGTGGTTCCACCGCCTGGCTTTCCGATTCATTGGTTTGGCTTAATTTTTGCCCAAACCAAATCTGACTTTGGGCCCAGTTGGCCCCTAACTAGGATATAGGATTATCTCTTAATCCTAATCCTAATTACAGGTGAACTACATAACACAAAAAAAACATCCTAAGCAAGTTTTTTAACCGCGAACGTCGAGTCTTGTTCCGGCGAGCTTTCCGACGAACTTCTTCCGACGGACTCCCTGCAAGCTCCCAATCTTTGTGATGACTTTAACGAGTAGCCGAGCCTTCTTGGTGATCTCCGCGAGCCTCCGACGATTTCTTCGGTGAACTTCCGACACGTTCCCGATTTCTTCTCGGATGGTTCCGGCAGCATCTCCGATGATTCTTCGGTCTCTTAAACGTCCATCGAGCTCGACTCCGGTATCCTTGCTTTATGTTTTCTGGTTATCGTAGTTAATCCTGCACACTTAACTCAATAATATGGATTAGATCAATTAACCCACCAATTGATTATATCATCAAAATTCGAGATTCAACAATCTCCCCCTTTTTGATGATGACAATCAATTGATGACGGAGTTAAACATAACTCCCCCTATCTATATGCCATATTATGAGAAGATAAAAAACACTTGAATTACATTCCATTGGATTCAAGCATAACCCGATAAGTTCTAATCGTGGAACTTTATCGTTATCCTCATTAAACAATAGTAAGTACGAAACTTCGATGAAAATCATAAGTTAAATGATACGGGACAAGTTTTGCTATGATAGAAGATAAAGATTTTCAATATAAATTTCATGATATCAATCTTGTGATATTTTCAAGGATTTGCAAGTCATATAAGACATTCATATCACACAGAAGATAAACATTTTCAATATAAATTTCATGATATCAATCTTGTGATATTTTCAAGGATTTGCAAGTCATATAAGACATTCATATCACACAAGTTTTTGTAATTCATATTAGCCATGCTATCGTTCTGGTGTAAGTCATCACTTCTCCCCCTTTGTCATCAACAAAAAGAGACAAGCCAGCTAATTGATGATCATAGAAAAAGGTTTAGCATTTATCAAAGTTCATCATTCAAATTTGCCAGAAATAGTTTATCCAAAAGACATCATCATCTATGCAGATTAAGACAGTAGTTATCTAAAGGAAAGATCAGTTATCGTACAATCGATGACAAATATGAACTTGTTTTTTTTTTAAAAGCAAACAGGACAGAATAAAAAGATACATCAATTTAATCCTTAGGAGGTAATCCATAGTGCTGATACATGATATCTATTTTTTCATTCATTTGTCGTAGTGTCTTCAAATTTCAACTTGTTAATTCTGAATTTGTTCTTGCTGTGATTTGATCTGAGATAGCTCCGCCATAATGATATCTTCAGAGGAGGAAACAGGAGCTGAAGGTGCTGCTCCAAAGGGATTAGGAGGAGGAGATTCACTTCCCATAAGAATTGGTGTTTCGGGTTGTTCTATTGGTGTAGGAATTGGATCCGTACTTCTAGGCTGCCTAACCCATATGCCATTGCTAAAAGTGCACCTAAGTTTTTTTAGCAGGTTTTTATTTATTATGTTATATCGATCATTTTGAATAGATTCTTCATCGAGTGGAATGCAAATGTCATAGGCATGAAGAATTCTAGTGATTAACCTCCCATATGGCAATATAATATCTTTAGTCATAATTTCCTACATGTGTTGGCAAATCAAGTACCCAAAACAATTATGCTGACCGGTCATAATCCAATACATGGTTCCTATCTCTAATTGACTTACTTCGTCAAGATGAAATTGTTTGGGGAATATGATGCTTGTGATAATGTGATGAAGAATTTTAGAGTTGAAAGGCATTAAGTGTTCACAGCTCTTGGGTAGGAAGTCAAGGTTTGGATTTGCAAAAATTGTTTTCACGGCTTCGGAATAGGTTGCTCCTATTTTTTTGACGTCCCATTTACTTTTAAAATAGCATCCCCTATCTTTTTCAGTTATGCCAATTAGCTCACAAATGGTGCTGTCAAAAATTCTAATGGGTGTTCCTAGAATGTAAGTGCTTAGGCTATCATTGTCTTCATATAGGTTGGCATAGAACAATCTCACTAACCGTGGATAGATTGGTTCATCTATTTGTAGTAGAGGTAGAGCTTCTAGTTGAGCAAACCACTTAATGGGATCTAAGTCCTCTAGTTCATCCAAATCAACGTATTTTCCCTTATGGACACATCGTGTTTCAAATTTTGGAAAGCTAAGGGCTACCTCTTTTGATCTAAAAAGGTCATGGTTATATGAATCTCCTTCAATCCTTATTCCTTTTGATCTCTTTGGAGCCATTTTCTAGACAAGATGATGATCAAATTGTGAAAAATAAGCAAGAGAAAGAGAAAAGAAAGGAGGGATTTCAAGTGTTACCTTGTGGAGATTATGTTGAGAGATGGAAAGCTTGGACCACCAAGAATCCTTCTCCAATGTTTCTAAGAGTTAGAATGAGGGTTAGAGGGAATGGGAGAGGGTTTTGGAGAGGTCTTTCTTCGGGTTGGGGGCGGTGTCACCGCCGGCCCTAACCCCTCGGGTTAAAAGGGTGACTCGGTCGGTGTCACCGCCAAACTGGTCGGTGTCACCGCCTGGCGCCCGAGCGCCAGTCAGTGCAACCGCCGGATCTGACGGTGCCACCGCTAGCATCACACGGAGGAAAGAAGAAAAAAAATTTTCTTCCTTCCTTTTGTTTAGCTTCTTCCCTCAAGATCATAATTTATACTTTAATGGATCATTTTGAATTAAAGAAGAAGGAAGAATTCAAATTCATAAACGAAGGGAAAAGAACGAGTCCTTTTTGTGAAGTTCATTTTAGGAACAATTTAGCATGCCTAATTCCCTTCGGATGAATTCAAATTGGTCTTCATTCAAAGCTTTTGTAAATATATCTGCTAATTGATGCTTTGTGTCAATGAATTCTAGAACAACATCATTGTTAAGAACATGATTGCGTATGAAATGATGCCTAACGTCGATGTGCTTAGTTCTAGAGTGCTGAATTGGATTTTTAGTAAGGCATATGGCACTAGTATTATCGCATTTTATGGGAATATTTTCAAGGTGAATTTCATAGTCTTCTAATGTATTTTTCATCCAAATTACTTGTGCACAACATGCACTTGCAGCAATGTATTCGGCTTCCGCCGTAGATAGTGCAACTGAATTTTGTTTCTTGAAAGTCCAAGAAACAAGTGCATGTCCTAAAAATTGGCATGTTCCGGATGTACTTTTTCTATCTATCCTGCATCCGCCAAAATCGGCATCTGCATAAGCTATTAGATCGAATTTTTCAGATTTTGGATACCACAATCCTAAATTTGAAGTTCCTTTAAGATACCTAAATATTCTTTTAACACTCTTAAGATGAGATAATTTAGGATTAGATTGAAACCTAGCGCAAAGTCCTATACTAAACATAATATCCGATCTAGTCGCAGTGAGGTAGAGTAGACTACCTATCATTCCCCTATATGTTTTTTGATCGAAACTTTCACCAGTTTCATCCATATCTAACTTAGTCACAGTACTCATAGGGGTGTTTATTGCTTTTGAATTATCCATGTTAAATCGTTTTAACAATTCTAATGTATATTTGGATTGGTTAAGAAATATACCATCACTAAGTTGTTTGATTTGTAATCCCAAAAAGAAAGTTAATTCACCCATTAAACTCATTTCAAATTCAAGACTCATACATTTGGCAAATGATTCACATAGTGATTCATCCGAAGAGCCAAACACAATATCGTCAACATAAATTTGCACAATAAGAAAATTATTTTCAAAATGTTTAATAAACAATGTAGTATCAACCTTGCCTTTGGTAAAATTATTTAAAATAAGAAAGGAACTAAGCCTTTCATACCAAGCTCTAGGAGCTTGTTTTAAGCCATAGAGAGCTTTAGTCAATTTGAATACATGATTAGGAAGAAGAGAATTTTCAAATCCGGGAGGTTGTTCGACAAATACTTCTTCGGAAATAAAACTATTCAAGAAAGCACTTTTAACATCCATTTGAAATAGTTTAAAATTATTACTACTAGCATAGGCAAGGAGCATCCTTATGGCTTCTAATCGAGCCACGGGAGCGAAGGTTTCTTCGTAATCGATACCTTCTTCTTGGTTGAAACCTTTGGCCACTAATCTAGCCTTGTTTCTAACCACGATACCATTTTCGTCTTGCTTGTTTCTAAAGACCCACTTAGTACCTATGACTAAGTGGTCACTTGGTCTAGGAACAAGTTTCCATACCTCATTCCTCTCAAATTGGTTCAATTCTTCTTGCATTGCAATGATCCAAAAATCATCTTTTAAGGCTTCGTCAATGTATTTAGGTTCAATTTGAGAAAGGAAAGCAGCGTTAGCACAGAAATTTTTGAAAGAAGAACGAGTTTGAACCCCTTTTGATGTATCTCCTATAATTTGCTCTTTTGGATGAGCATCTACATACTTCTATTCTTTTGGTAAAGAAATTTCGGAAGAAGATGCATTCAAATGGCTATTTTGAGGAGAGGGTTCATTTAAATTCAAATTATCAAAACCAAGATCATCATCAAAATTATTTTTCTTTAAATCAGAAATTTCATTAAAAACTACATGAATAGACTCTTCAATTACTAAAGTTCTTTTATTAAAAACCCGAAAAGCTTTAGAAACGGAAGAGTAACCAAGAAAGATGCCTTCATCGGATTTAGCATCAAATTTTCCTAAAACATCCCTTTCATTTAAAATAAAGCATTTACAACCAAAAACTTTAAAATAGGAGATGTTTGGTTTTTTGTTATTCCATAATTCATAGAGAGTTTTGGATAAGGATGGTCTTATTAGGACTCTATTCATGATGTAGCAAGCCGTATTTACGGCTTCGGCCCAAAAGTACTTAGGTAAACTATGTTCATTCAACATAGTTCTTGCCATTTCTTGTAGGTTTCTATTTTTCCTTTCAACTACTCCATTTTGTTGAGGATTTCTTGGAGTTGAGAAGTTGTGATTGTACCCATTACTTTCGCAAAAATTTTGAAAGTCACGGTTTTGGAATTCACCACCGTGATCACTCCGAATTGATGAATTCATGAAGCCTTTTTCGTTTTGAGTGAGTTTACAAAATTTAGAGAAACACTTGAAGCAATCACTTTTGTGAGCTAAGAAATAGGTCCAAGTGTATCTAGAGTAGTCATCCACAATCACAAAAGCATATTTGCTTCCACCTAGACTTGTTGTATCAATTGGTCCAAATAAGTCCAAATGGATCAATTGTAATGGTCTAGTAGTGCTAATTTGATTTTTTGGTTTGAAGCTTGTTTTTATTTGTTTGCCTAGTTGACATGCATCGCATACTTTGTCCTTAATAAACTTTATATTTGGAATTCCTTGTACTAATTCTTGAGATGAGATCTTAGATATTGTTTTCATGCTTGCATGGCCTAATCTCCTATGCCAAAGCTAAGCATCATCATTTACGGCGGAGAAGCACATTTCATTACTTAGTTCATCAAGATTGATGGTATAGACATTATTTTGTTTTAAAGCAATCATAGTCATGTTATGATTTGGTTTTTCAATAATGCACATATTTGATTCAAATCTAACGATGTAACCTTTATCGCATAGTTGACTAATACTCAAGAGATTATGTTTCAATCCATCAACTAGTAAGACATCATTAATGGAAAAATTAAAGTTGTTACCAATAGTTCCCTTGCCAATGATTTTGCCCTTATTGTTGTCTCCGAAGGTAACGTACCCTTCTTCTTTGCTAGTGAGCATAGAGAAATGAGATGGATCTCCAGTCATATGTCTTGAGCATCCACTATCGAGATACCATCTCTTGCTCCTAGCTTGTGGGTTTGTCTACAAAAGAGGATGATTTTTAGGTACCCATTTGATTTTGGGTGCCTCAAAAATTGACCCACTAACTTTGTTATTTATGATTGAATTCTTTATAGTTCCTTTAGGAACCCATATTAATTTTTGTGAACTAATTTTCCTAAATGGGCATTTGTAGGCAATATGTCCGGATTTGCAACAAAAGTTGCATTTCATATAAGAGGAAACATGTAATGTAGGTCCTTTTATGAAAGTGGTAGGATTTTGATGTAATCCTTTTACAAATCCAATTCCATTTCTATTTGCGATGTGACCCTTGTGTGCAAGGATCATATCTAATCCTTTGCTACCAACCTTAAACTTGTTTAAGGTTTCCTTAAGAAGCAAATTTTCATTTTTTATTGCTTCTAAGTGCTCACACTTAGAGCATGGAGGAGTTTGAAGACTATCAAACTTATCTCGTAGCAAAGCATGCTCTTTCTTTAAGATACTTAACTTCTTGCTAACAGTTCTACATTCATCAAATAATTCATGAAAAGCGATAGATAGTTCTTCAAAAGATAAATCTTCATTAAATAAATCACATACCTCTTCTCCTAACGCCATTAGCGCGTAATGAGCAACTTGCTCGGTGTTGGACTCCTCTTCTTCGGATGCGCTTGAATCATCCCACGTTGCCTTGAATGCCTTCTTCTTTGATGTTCTCTTTTTGGCTTGAGGACAATCGTTCTTATAGTGTCCCGATTTTTTGCATTCATAGCAAATCACTTGGTCCTTCTTTTGTTCAATTTTATTTTTTGTATTATTTTTAAATCTGTTCTTTCTTAAATATTTTTTAAATTTTTGAGTCAAAAGTGCAATGTCATTGTCACTGTCCTCATCACTTGATGTTCCTTTCAAGTGGTCTTTTTGTGATTTGAGTGTCATATCCTTCCTGTTCTTTGGAAGGGGGTTCTCGAGCTCGTCATGAGCTTGACATGTCATTTCGTAGGTCATTAGAGACCCAATGAGTTCTTCAAGAGGGAATGCTTTAAGGTCTTTGGCCTCTTGAATGGCCGTAACTTTTGGATCCCAACTTTTAGGGAGGGATCTTAAGATTTTAGTTACTAGTTCAAAGTTAGTAAAATCTTTACCAAGAGCTTTGAGTCCATTGATGACATCCGTAAACCGGGTGTACATGTCTCCGATGGACTCACTTGGTTTCATTCGGAAAAGTTCGTAAGAGTGCACAAGGATGTTGATTTTGGACTCTTTCACTCGGCTAGTGCCTTCATGAGTGACCTCAAGAGTTCTCCAAATATCAAAAGCCGAATCACACATTGAAACACGATTAAATTCGTTTTTGTCTAGTGCACAAAACAAGGCATTCATAGCCTTTGCATTTAAAGCAAAAACCTTCTTCTCCGATTCATCCCATTCGCTCATCGGAAGAGAAGATTTTTGAAATCCATTCTCGACAATAGACCAAAGCTCAAAGTCCATAGAAATGAGGAAGATTCTCATGCGAGTCTTCCAATATGTGTAATCCGACCCATTAAACAAAGGTAGTCGTGCAATAGAATGGCCCTCTTGCATGCCGGAGTAAGCCATCTCTCTTGGGTATTAAACCAAATATGAGAGATAACCTTGCTCTGATACCACTTGTTAGGATCGGAGCGGCACTAAGAGGGGGGGGTGAATTAGTGCAGCGGATTAAAACTTCAATTTTAACAAAATCTTTCGTACGTTAAGAACGAAACTTGAGAAATTTAACTTGAAGGCGTATTCTTGAAGTTGCGCAGCAAGAGTAATAAGGAACTAAAGCAGTAAGAAGATTTGTAGTAATGTAAATGACAATAATAAAGAGCAAACCAGAGATTACACCGATTTTTAGAGTGGTTCGGTCAAATGACCTACTCCACTTGCGAGGCCCCTCTTCGATGAGGCTCCCACCTTCCACTAGCAAGTCTCTTGAAATGGAAGGGTAAACACCCCTCTTACAACCTTTTACAAGCAGCTCAACCTCTTACAAATTTTCAATAAGAAAGAAGGAGGAGAACTCTCTAGCAAATTGAAAACAAGACTTGCTAAGACTTTCTAAGACTTTTCTCTCAATCAAAATGCTTCTCAAAAGTTGTAACCTCAGCTGAGATTTGAGGGGTATTTATAGGCCTCAAGAGGATTCAAATTTTGGGCTCCAAAATTTGAATTCTCTTAGGGTTCCCGGTGCTGGAGGTTCCACTGCCCAGCCAGGCAGTGCCACCGCCCAGCGCTCGAGTGCTGGACGGTGCAACCGCCCAGCCAAGGAGGTGTCACCGCCCAGCCAGGCGGTTCCACCACTTGGCTTTCCGATTCATTGGTTTGGCTTAATTTTCGCCCAAACCAAATCTGACTTTGGGCCCAGTTGGCCCCTAACCAGGATATAGGATTATCTCTTAATCCTAATCCTAATTATAGGTGAACTACATAACACAAAAAAAACATCCTAAGCAAGTTTTTTAACCGCGAACATCGAGTCTTGTTCCGGCGAGCTTTCCGACGAACTTCTTCCGACGGACTCCCTGCAAGCTCCCAATCTTTGTGATGACTTTAACGAGTAGCCGTGCCTTCTTGGTGATCTCCGCGAGCCTCCGACGATTTCTTCGGCGAACTTCCGACACGTTCCCGATTTCTTCTCGGATGGTTCCGACAACATCTCCGATGATTCTTCGGTCTCTTAAACGTCCATC